>NC_092711.1:781398-1048398 GCF_047496885.1 Scyliorhinus torazame | reverse complement strand
TTTTTGCCAGACATTCATTGTGGGAAAAAAGTGATTTTCTCGGGCCAGTTCAGCAGTTTGAGAAATTTGCCGATGGGTTTCAGAACGGCTTGCATCACAATTAACTATTTTTTGCCAGGCATTCATTGTGGAACAAAAGTGATTTTCTCGGCGCGTTATGCATTTTGAGTAATTTGCCGATGGGTTTCAGAACGGCTTGCATTGAAATTTACTATTTTTTGCCAGACATTCATTGTGTAACAAAAGTGATTTTCTCGGCGAGATAAGCATTTTGAGTAATTTGCCGATTGGTTTCAGAACACCTTGCATCACAATTAACTATTTTTTGCCAGGCATTCATTGCGGAACAAAAGTGATTTTCTCGGCGCGTTAAGCATTTTGAGTAATTTGCCGATGGGTTTCAGAACGGCTTGCATTGAAATTTACTATTTTTTGCCAGACATTCATTGTGGAACAAAAGTGATTTTCTCGGCGAGTTAAGCATTTTGAGTAATTTGCCGATGGGTTTCAGAACGGCTTGCATTGAAATTTACTATTTTTTGCCAGACATTCATTGTGGAACAAAAGTGATTTTCTCGGCGAGTTAAGCATTTTGAGTAATTTGCCGATTGGTTTCAGAACGGCTTGCAACACAATTAACTATTTTTTGCCAGGCATTCATTGTGGAACAAAAGTGATTTTCCCGGCGAGTTAAGCATTTTGAGTAATTTGCCGATTGCTTTCAGAACGGCTTGCATTGAAATTTACTATTTTTTGCCAGACATTCATTGTGTAACAAAAGTGATTTTCTCGGCGAGATAAGCATTTTGAGTAATTTGCCGATTGGTTTCAGAACACCTTGCATCACAATTTACTATTTTTTGCCAGGCATTCATTCTGGAACAAAAGTGATTTTCTCGGCGCGTTAAGCATTTTGAGTAATTTGCCGATGGGTTTCAGAACGGCTTGCATTGAAATTTACTATTTTTTGCCAGACATTCATTGTGGAACAAAAGTGATTTTCTCGGCGAGTTAAGCATTTTGAGTAATTTGCCGATTGGTTTCAAACGGCTTGCATTGAAATTTACTATTTTTTGCCAGACATTCATTGTGGGAAAAAAGTGATTTTCACGCCGAGTTAAGCATTTTGAGTAATTTGCCGATGGGTTTCAGAACGGCTTGCATCAAAATTAACTATTTTTTGCCAGACATTCATTGTGGGAAAAAAGTGATTTTCTCGACGCGTTAAGCATTTTGAGTAATTTGCCGATTGGTTTCAGAACGGCTAGCATTGGAATTTACTATTTTTTGCCAGGCATTCATTGCGGAACAAGAGTGATTTTCTCGGCGCGTTATGCATTTTGAGTAATTTGCCGATTGCTTTCAGAACGGCTTGCATTGAAATTTACTATATTTTGCAAGACATTCGTTGTGGAGCAAAAGTGATTTTCTCGCCGAGTTAAGCATTTTGAGTAATTTGCCGATTGGTTTCAGAACGGCTTGCATCAAAATTAACTATTTTTTGCCAGGCATTCATTGTGGAACAAAAGTGATTTTCTCGGCGCGTTAAGCATTTTGAGTAATTTGCCGATTGCTTTCAGAACGGCTTGCATTGACATTTACTATTTTTTGCCAGACATTCATTGTGTAACAAAAGTGATTTTCTCGGCGAGATAAGTATTTTGAGTAATTTGCCGATTGGTTTCAGAACACCTTGCATGACAATTAACTATTTTTTGCCAGGCATTCATTGTGGAACAAAAGTGATTTTCTCGGCGCGTTAAGCATTTTGAGTAATTTGCCGATGGGTTTCAGAACGGCTTGCATTGAAATTTACTATTTTTTGCCAGACATTCATTGCGGAACAAGAGTGATTTTCTCGGCGCGTTATGCATTTTGAGTAATTTGCCGATTGCTTTCAGAACACCTTGCATCACAATTAACTATTTTTTGCCAGGCATTCATTGCGGAACAAAAGTGATTTTCTCGGCGGGATAAGCATTTTGAGTAATTTGCCGATTGGTTTCAGAACACCTTGCATCACAATTAACTATTTTTTGCCAGGCATTCATTGTGGAACAAAAGTGATTTTCTCGGCGCGTTAAGTATTTTGAGTAATTTGCCGATGGGTTTCAGAACGGCTTGCATTGAAATTTACTATTTTTTGCCAGACATTCATTGTGGAACAAAAGTGATTTTCTCGGCGAGTTAAGCATTTTGAGTAATTTGCCGATTGGTTTCAGAACGGCTTGCATCACAATTAACTATTTTTTGCCAGGCATTCATTGTGGAACAAATGTGATGTTCTCGGCGAGTTAAGCATTTTGAGTAATTTGCCGATTGGTCTCAGAACGGCTTGCATCACAATTAACTATTTTTTGCCAGACATTCATTGTGGGAAAAAAGTGATTTTCTCGGCGAGTTAAGCATTTTGAGTAATTTGCCGATTGGTTTCAGAACGGCTAGCATTGAAATTTACTATTTTTTGCCAGGCATTCATTGCGGAACAAGAGTGATTTTCTCGGCGCGTTATGCATTTTGAGTAATTTGCCGATTGCTTTCAGAACGGCTTGCATCAAAATTAACTATTTTTTGCCAGACATTCATTGTGGGAAAAAAGTGATTTTCTCGGGCCAGTTCAGCAGTTTGAGAAATTTGCCGATGGGTTTCAGAACGGCTTGCATCACAATTAACTATTTTTTGCCAGGCATTCATTGTGGAACAAAAGTGATTTTCTCGGCGCGTTAAGCATTTTGAGTAATTTGCCGATGGGTTTCAGAACGGCTTGCATTGAAATTTACTATTTTTTGCCAGACATTCATTGTGGAACAAAAGTGATTTTCTCGGCGAGTTCAGCATTTTGAGTAATTTGCCGATTGGTTTCAGAACGGCTTGCATTGAAATTTACTATTTTTTGCCAGACATTCATTGTGGAACAAAAGTGATTGTCTCGGCGAGTTAAGCATTTTGAGTAATTTGCTGATTGGTTTCAGAACGGCTTGCATCACAATTAACTATTTTTTGCTAGGCATTCATTGTGGAACAAAAGTGATTTTCCCGGCGAGTTAAGCATTTTGAGTAATTTGCCGATGGGTTTCAGAACGGCTTCCATTGAAATTTACTATTTTTTGCCAGACATTCATTGTGTAACAAAAGTGATTTTCTTGGCGAGATAAGCATTTTGAGTAATTTGCCGATTGGTTTCAGAACACCTTGCATCACAATTAACTATTTTTTGCCAGGCATTCATTGTGGAACAAAAGTGATTTTCTCGGCGCGTTAAGCATTTTGAGTAATTTGCCGATGGGTTTCAGAACGGCTTGCATTGAAATTTACTATTTTTTGCCAGACATTCATTGTGGAACAAAAGTGATTTTCTCGGCGAGTTAAGCATTTTGAGTAATTTGCCGATTGGTTTCAGAACGGCTTGCATTGAAATTTACTATTTTTTGCCAGACATTCATTGTGGAACAAAAGTGATTGTCTCGGCGAGTTAAGCATTTTGAGTAATTTGCTGATTGGTTTCAGAACGGCTTGCATCACAATTAACTATTTTTTGCTAGGCATTCATTGTGGAACAAAAGTGATTTTCCCGGCGAGTTAAGCATTTTGAGTAATTTGCCGATTGCTTTCAGAACGGCTTGCATTGACATTTACTATTTTTTGCCAGACATTCATTGTGTAACAAAAGTGATTTTCTCGGCGAGTTAAGCATTTTGAGTAATTTGCCGATTGGTTTCAGAACGGCTTGCATCACAATTAACTATTTTTTGCCAGGCATTCATTGTGGAACAAAAGTGATTTTCTCGGCGAGTTAAGCATTTTGAGTAATTTGCCGATTGGTTTCAAACGGCTTGCATTGAAATTTACTATTTTTTGCCAGACATTCATTGTGGGAAAAAAGTGATTTTCACGCCGAGTTAAGCATTTTGAGTAATTTGCCGATGGGTTTCAGAACGGCTTGCATCAAAATTAACTATTTTTTGCCAGACATTCATTGTGGGAAAAAAGTGATTTTCTCGACGCGTTAAGCATTTTGAGTAATTTGCCGATTGGTTTCAGAACGGCTAGCATTGGAATTTACTATTTTTTGCCAGGCATTCATTGCGGAACAAGAGTGATTTTCTCGGCGCGTTATGCATTTTGAGTAATTTGCCGATTGCTTTCAGAACGGCTTGCATTGAAATTTACTATATTTTGCAAGACATTCGTTGTGGAGCAAAAGTGATTTTCTCGCCGAGTTAAGCATTTTGAGTAATTTGCCGATTGGTTTCAGAACGGCTTGCATCAAAATTAACTATTTTTTGCCAGGCATTCATTGTGGAACAAAAGTGATTTTCTCGGCGCGTTAAGCATTTTGAGTAATTTGCCGATTGCTTTCAGAACGGCTTGCATTGACATTTACTATTTTTTGCCAGGCATTCATTGTGTAACAAAAGTGATTTTCTCGGCGAGATAAGTATTTTGAGTAATTTGCCGATTGGTTTCAGAACACCTTGCATCACAATTAACTATTTTTTGCCAGGCATTCATTGTGGAACAAAAGTGATTTTCTCGGCGCGTTAAGCATTTTGAGTAATTTGCCGATGGGTTTCAGAACGGCTTGCATTGAAATTTACTATTTTTTGCCAGACATTCATTGTGGAACAAAAGTGATTTTCTCGGCGCGTTAAGCATTTTGAGTAATTTGCCGATGGGTTTCAGAACGGCTTGCATTGAAATTTACTATTTTTTGCCAGACATTCATTGTGGAACAAAAGTGATTTTCTCGGCGAGTTCAGCATTTTGAGTAATTTGCCGATTGGTTTCAGAACGGCTTGCATTGAAATTTACTATTTTTTGCCAGACATTCATTGTGGAACAAAAGTGATTGTCTCGGCGAGTTAAGCATTTTGAGTAATTTGCTGATTGGTTTCAGAACGGCTTGCATCACAATTAACTTTTTTTTGCTAGGCATTCATTGTGGAACAAAAGTGATTTTCCCGGCGAGTTAAGCATTTTGAGTAATTTGCCGATGGGTTTCAGAACGGCTTCCATTGAAATTTACTATTTTTTGCCAGACATTCATTGTGTAACAAAAGTGATTTTCTTGGCGAGATAAGCATTTTGAGTAATTTGCCGATTGGTTTCAGAACACCTTGCATCACAATTAACTATTTTTTGCCAGGCATTCATTGTGGAACAAAAGTGATTTTCTCGGCGCGTTAAGCATTTTGAGTAATTTGCCGATGGGTTTCAGAACGGCTTGCATTGAAATTTACTATTTTTTGCCAGACATTCATTGTGGAACAAAAGTGATTTTCTCGGCGAGTTAAGCATTTTGAGTAATTTGCCGATTGGTTTCAGAACGGCTTGCATTGAAATTTACTATTTTTTGCCAGACATTCATTGTGGAACAAAAGTGATTGTCTCGGCGAGTTAAGCATTTTGAGTAATTTGCTGATTGGTTTCAGAACGGCTTGCATCACAATTAACTATTTTTTGCTAGGCATTCATTGTGGAACAAAAGTGATTTTCCCGGCGAGTTAAGCATTTTGAGTAATTTGCCGATTGCTTTCAGAACGGCTTGCATTGACATTTACTATTTTTTGCCAGACATTCATTGTGTAACAAAAGTGATTTTCTCGGCGAGTTAAGGATTTTGAGTAATTTGCCGATTGGTTTCAGAACGGCTTGCATCACAATGAACTATTTTTTGCCAGGCATTCATTGTGGAACAAAAGTGATTTTCTCGGCGAGTTAAGCATTTTGAGTAATTTGCCGATTGGTTTCAAACGGCTTGCATTGAAATTTACTATTTTTTGCCAGACATTCATTGTGGGAAAAAAGTGATTTTCACGCCGAGTTAAGCATTTTGAGTAATTTGCCGATGGGTTTCAGAACGGCTTGCATCAAAATTAACTATTTTTTGCCAGACATTCATTGTGGGAAAAAAGTGATTTTCTCGACGCGTTAAGCATTTTGAGTAATTTGCCGATTGGTTTCAGAACGGCTAGCATTGGAATTTACTATTTTTTGCCAGGCATTCATTGCGGAACAAGAGTGATTTTCTCGGCGCGTTATGCATTTTGAGTAATTTGCCGATTGCTTTCAGAACGGCTTGCATTGAAATTTACTATATTTTGCAAGACATTCGTTGTGGAGCAAAAGTGATTTTCTCGCCGAGTTAAGCATTTTGAGTAATTTGCCGATTGGTTTCAGAACGGCTTGCATCAAAATTAACTATTTTTTGCCAGGCATTCATTGTGGAACAAAAGTGATTTTCTCGGCGCTTTAAGCATTTTGAGTAATTTGCCGATTGCTTTCAGAACGGCTTGCATTGACATTTACTATTTTTTGCCAGACATTCATTGTGTAACAAAAGTGATTTTCTCGGCGAGATAAGTATTTTGAGTAATTTGCCGATTGGTTTCAGAACACCTTGCATGACAATTAACTATTTTTTGCCAGGCATTCATTGTGGAACAAAAGTGATTTTCTCGGCGCGTTAAGCATTTTGAGTAATTTGCCGATGGGTTTCAGAACGGCTTGCATTGAAATTTACTATTTTTTGCCAGACATTCATTGCGGAACAAGAGTGATTTTCTCGGCGCGTTATGCATTTTGAGTAATTTGCCGATTGCTTTCAGAACACCTTGCATCACAATTAACTATTTTTTGCCAGGCATTCATTGCGGAACAAAAGTGATTTTCTCGGCGGGATAAGCATTTTGAGTAATTTGCCGATTGGTTTCAGAACACCTTGCATCACAATTAACTATTTTTTGCCAGGCATTCATTGTGGAACAAAAGTGATTTTCTCGGCGCGTTAAGTATTTTGAGTAATTTGCCGATGGGTTTCAGAACGGCTTGCATTGAAATTTACTATTTTTTGCCAGACATTCATTGTGGAACAAAAGTGATTTTCTCGGCGAGTTAAGCATTTTGAGTAATTTGCCGATTGGTTTCAGAACGGCTTGCATCACAATTAACTATTTTTTGCCAGGCATTCATTGTGGAACAAATGTGATGTTCTCGGCGAGTTAAGCATTTTGAGTAATTTGCCGATTGGTCTCAGAACGGCTTGCATCACAATTAACTATTTTTTGCCAGACATTCATTGTGGGAAAAAAGTGATTTTCTCGGCGAGTTAAGCATTTTGAGTAATTTGCCGATTGGTTTCAGAACGGCTTGAATCAAAATTAACTATTTTTTGCCAGACATTCATTGTGGGAAAAAAGTGATTTTCTCGGCGAGTTAAGCATTTTGAGTAATTTGCCGATTTGTTTCAGAACGGCTTGCATCACAATTAACTATTTTTTGCCAGGCATGCTTTGTGGAACAAAAGTGATTTTCTCGGCGAGTTAAGCATTTTGAGTAATTTGCCGATGGGTTTCAGAACGGCTTGCATTGAAATTTACTATTTTTTGCCAGCCATTCATTGTGGAACAAAAGTGATTTTCTCGGCGAGTTAAGCATTTTGGGTAATTTGCCGATTGGTTTCAAACGGCTTGCATTGAAATTTACTATTTTTTGCCAGACATTCATTGTGGGAAAAAAGTGATTTTCACGCCGAGTTAAGCATTTTGAGTAATTTGCCGATGGGTTTCAGAACGGCTTGCATCAAAATTAACTATTTTTTGCCAGACATTCATTGTGGGAAAAAAGTGATTTTCTCGACGAGTTAAGCATTTTGAGTAATTTGCCGATTGGTTTCAGAACGGCTTGCATCACAATTAACTATTTTTTGCCAGGCATTCATTGTGGAACAAAAGTGATTTTCTCGGCGCGTTAAGCATTTTGAGTAATTTGCCGATGGGTTTCAGAACGGCTTGCATTGAAATTTACTATTTTTTGCCAGACATTCATTGTGGAACAAAAGTGATTTTCTCGGCGAGTTCAGCATTTTGAGTAATTTGCCGATTGGTTTCAGAACGGCTTGCATTGAAATTTACTATTTTTTGCCAGACATTCATTGTGGAACAAAAGTGATTGTCTCGGCGAGTTAAGCATTTTGAGTAATTTGCTGATTGGTTTCAGAACGGCTTGCATCACAATTAACTATTTTTTGCTAGGCATTCATTGTGGAACAAAAGTGATTTTCCCGGCGAGTTAAGCATTTTGAGTAATTTGCCGATGGGTTTCAGAACGGCTTCCATTGAAATTTACTATTTTTTGCCAGACATTCATTGTGTAACAAAAGTGATTTTCTTGGCGAGATAAGCATTTTGAGTAATTTGCCGATTGGTTTCAGAACACCTTGCATCACAATTAACTATTTTTTGCCAGGCATTCATTGTGGAACAAAAGTGATTTTCTCGGCGCGTTAAGCATTTTGAGTAATTTGCCGATGGGTTTCAGAACGGCTTGCATTGAAATTTACTATTTTTTGCCAGACATTCATTGTGGAACAAAAGTGATTTTCTCGGCGAGTTAAGCATTTTGAGTAATTTGCCGATTGGTTTCAGAACGGCTTGCATTGAAATTTACTATTTTTTGCCAGACATTCATTGTGGAACAAAAGTGATTGTCTCGGCGAGTTAAGCATTTTGAGTAATTTGCTGATTGGTTTCAGAACGGCTTGCATCACAATTAACTATTTTTTGCTAGGCATTCATTGTGGAACAAAAGTGATTTTCCCGGCGAGTTAAGCATTTTGAGTAATTTGCCGATTGCTTTCAGAACGGCTTGCATTGACATTTACTATTTTTTGCCAGACATTCATTGTGTAACAAAAGTGATTTTCTCGGCGAGTTAAGCATTTTGAGTAATTTGCCGATTGGTTTCAGAACGGCTTGCATCACAATTAACTATTTTTTGCCAGACATTCATTGTGGAACAAAAGTGATTTTCTCGGCGAGTTAAGCATTTTGAGTAATTTGCCGATTGGTTTCAAACGGCTTGCATTGAAATTTACTATTTTTTGCCAGACATTCATTGTGGGAAAAAAGTGATTTTCACGCCGAGTTAAGCATTTTGAGTAATTTGCCGATGGGTTTCAGAACGGCTTGCATCAAAATTAACTATTTTTTGCCAGACATTCATTGTGGGAAAAAAGTGATTTTCTCGACGCGTTAAGCATTTTGAGTAATTTGCCGATTGGTTTCAGAACGGCTAGCATTGGAATTTACTATTTTTTGCCAGGCATTCATTGCGGAACAAGAGTGATTTTCTCGGCGCGTTATGCATTTTGAGTAATTTGCCGATTGCTTTCAGAACGGCTTGCATTGAAATTTACTATATTTTGCAAGACATTCGTTGTGGAGCAAAAGTGATTTTCTCGCCGAGTTAAGCATTTTGAGTAATTTGCCGATTGGTTTCAGAACGGCTTGCATCAAAATTAACTATTTTTTGCCAGGCATTCATTGTGGAACAAAAGTGATTTTCTCGGCGCGTTAAGCATTTTGAGTAATTTGCCGATTGCTTTCAGAACGGCTTGCATTGACATTTACTATTTTTTGCCAGGCATTCATTGTGTAACAAAAGTGATTTTCTCGGCGAGATAAGTATTTTGAGTAATTTGCCGATTGGTTTCAGAACACCTTGCATCACAATTAACTATTTTTTGCCAGGCATTCATTGTGGAACAAAAGTGATTTTCTCGGCGCGTTAAGCATTTTGAGTAATTTGCCGATGGGTTTCAGAACGGCTTGCATTGAAATTTACTATTTTTTGCCAGACATTCATTGTGGAACAAAAGTGATTTTCTCGGCGCGTTAAGCATTTTGAGTAATTTGCCGATGGGTTTCAGAACGGCTTGCATTGAAATTTACTATTTTTTGCCAGACATTCATTGTGGAACAAAAGTGATTTTCTCGGCGAGTTCAGCATTTTGAGTAATTTGCCGATTGGTTTCAGAACGGCTTGCATTGAAATTTACTATTTTTTGCCAGACATTCATTGTGGAACAAAAGTGATTGTCTCGGCGAGTTAAGCATTTTGAGTAATTTGCTGATTGGTTTCAGAACGGCTTGCATCACAATTAACTTTTTTTTGCTAGGCATTCATTGTGGAACAAAAGTGATTTTCCCGGCGAGTTAAGCATTTTGAGTAATTTGCCGATGGGTTTCAGAACGGCTTCCATTGAAATTTACTATTTTTTGCCAGACATTCATTGTGTAACAAAAGTGATTTTCTTGGCGAGATAAGCATTTTGAGTAATTTGCCGATTGGTTTCAGAACACCTTGCATCACAATTAACTATTTTTTGCCAGGCATTCATTGTGGAACAAAAGTGATTTTCTCGGCGCGTTAAGCATTTTGAGTAATTTGCCGATGGGTTTCAGAACGGCTTGCATTGAAATTTACTATTTTTTGCCAGACATTCATTGTGGAACAAAAGTGATTTTCTCGGCGAGTTAAGCATTTTGAGTAATTTGCCGATTGGTTTCAGAACGGCTTGCATTGAAATTTACTATTTTTTGCCAGACATTCATTGTGGAACAAAAGTGATTGTCTCGGCGAGTTAAGCATTTTGAGTAATTTGCTGATTGGTTTCAGAACGGCTTGCATCACAATTAACTATTTTTTGCTAGGCATTCATTGTGGAACAAAAGTGATTTTCCCGGCGAGTTAAGCATTTTGAGTAATTTGCCGATTGCTTTCAGAACGGCTTGCATTGACATTTACTATTTTTTGCCAGACATTCATTGTGTAACAAAAGTGATTTTCTCGGCGAGTTAAGCATTTTGAGTAATTTGCCGATTGGTTTCAGAACGGCTTGCATCACAATTAACTATTTTTTGCCAGGCATTCATTGTGGAACAAAAGTGATTTTCTCGGCGAGTTAAGCATTTTGAGTAATTTGCCGATTGGTTTCAAACGGCTTGCATTGAAATTTACTATTTTTTGCCAGACATTCATTGTGGGAAAAAAGTGATTTTCACGCCGAGTTAAGCATTTTGAGTAATTTGCCGATGGGTTTCAGAACGGCTTGCATCAAAATTAACTATTTTTTGCCAGACATTCATTGTGGGAAAAAAGTGATTTTCTCGACGCGTTAAGCATTTTGAGTAATTTGCCGATTGGTTTCAGAACGGCTAGCATTGGAATTTACTATTTTTTGCCAGGCATTCATTGCGGAACAAGAGTGATTTTCTCGGCGCGTTATGCATTTTGAGTAATTTGCCGATTGCTTTCAGAACGGCTTGCATTGAAATTTACTATATTTTGCAAGACATTCGTTGTGGAGCAAAAGTGATTTTCTCGCCGAGTTAAGCATTTTGAGTAATTTGCCGATTGGTTTCAGAACGGCTTGCATCACAATTAACTATTTTTTGCCAGGCATTCATTGTGGAACAAAAGTGATTTTCTCGGCGCGTTAAGCATTTTGAGTAATTTGCCGATGGGTTTCAGAACGGCTTGCATTGAAATTTACTATTTTTTCCCAGACATTCATTGTGTAACAAAAGTGATTTTCTCGGCGAGATAAGCATTTTGAGTAATTTGCCGATTGGTTTCAGAACACCTTGCATCACAATTAACTAATTTTTGCCAGGCATTCATTGTGGAACAAAAGTGATGTTCTCGGCGAGTTAAGCATTTTGAGTAATTTGCCGATGGGTTTCAGAACGGCTTGCATTGAAATTTACTATTCTTTGCCAGGCATTCATTGCGGAACAAGAGTGATTTTCTCGGCGCGTTATGCATTTTGAGTAATTTGCCGATTGCTTTCAGAACACCTTGCATCACAATTAACTATTTTTTGCCAGGCATTCATTGCGGAACAAAAGTGATTTTCTCGGCGGGATAAGCATTTTGAGTAATTTGCCGATTGGTTTCAGAACACCTTGCATCACAATTAACTATTTTTTGCCAGGCATTCATTGTGGAACAAAAGTGATTTTCTCGGCGCGTTAAGTATTTTGAGTAATTTGCCGATGGGTTTCAGAACGGCTTGCATTGAAATTTACTATTTTTTGCCAGACATTCATTGTGGAACAAAATTGATTTTTCTCGGCGAGTTAAGCATTTTGAGTAATTTGCCGATTGGTTTCAGAACGGCTTGCATCACAATTAACTATTTTTTGCCAGGCATTCATTGTGGAACAAAAGTGATTTTCTCGGCGCGTTAAGCATTTTGAGTAATTTGCCGATGGGTTTCAGAACGGCTTGCATTGAAATTTACTATTTTTTGCCAGACATTCATTGTGGAACAAAAGTGATTTTCTCGGCGAGTTAAGCATTTTGAGTAATTTGCCGATTGGTTTCAGAACGGCTTGCATTGAAATTTACTATTTTTTGCCAGACATTCATTGTGGAACAAAAGTGATTGTCTCGGCGAGTTAAGCATTTTGAGTAATTTGCTGATTGGTTTCAGAACGGCTTGCATCACAATTAACTATTTTTTGCTAGGCATTCATTGTGGAACAAAAGTGATTTTCCCGGCGAGTTAAGCATTTTGAGTATTTTGCCGATGGGTTTCAGAACGGCTTCCATTGAAATTTACTATTTTTTGCCAGACATTCATTGTGTAACAAAAGTGATTTTCTTGGCGAGATAAGCATTTTGAGTAATTTGCCGATTGGTTTCAGAACACCTTGCATCACAATTAACTATTTTTTGCCAGGCATTCATTGTGGAACAAAAGTGATTTTCTCGGCGCGTTAAGCATTTTGAGTAATTTGCCGATGGGTTTCAGAACGGCTTGCATTGAAATTTACTATTTTTTGCCAGACATTCATTGTGGAACAAAAGTGATTTTCTCGGCGAGTTAAGCATTTTGAGTAATTTGCCGATTGGTTTCAGAACGGCTTGCATTGAAATTTACTATTTTTTGCCAGACATTCATTGTGGAACAAAAGTGATTGTCTCGGCGAGTTAAGCATTTTGAGTAATTTGCTGATTGGTTTCAGAACGGCTTGCATCACAATTAACTATTTTTTGCTAGGCATTCATTGTGGAACAAAAGTGATTTTCCCGGCGAGTTAAGCATTTTGAGTAATTTGCCGATTGCTTTCAGAACGGCTTGCATTGACATTTACTATTTTTTGCCAGACATTCATTGTGTAACAAAAGTGATTTTCTCGGCGAGTTAAGCATTTTGAGTAATTTGCCGATTGGTTTCAGAACGGCTTGCATCACAATTAACTATTTTTTGCCAGGCATTCATTGTGGAACAAAAGTGATTTTCTCGGCGCGTTAAGCATGTTGAGTAATTTGCCGATTGGTTTCAGAACGGCTTGCATTGAAATTTACTATTTTTTGCCAGACATTCAATGTGGAACAAAAGTGATTTTCTCGGCGAGTTAAGCATTTTGAGTAATTTGCCGATTGGTTTCAAACGGCTTGCATCAAAATTAACTATTTTTTGCCAGACATTCATTGTGGGAAAAAAGTGATTTTCTCGACGCGTTAAGCATTTTGAGTAATTTGCCGATTGGTTTCAGAACGGCTAGCATTGGAATTTACTATTTTTTGCCAGGCATTCATTGCGGAACAAGAGTGATTTTCTCGGCGCGTTATGCATTTTGAGTAATTTGCCGATTGCTTTCAGAACGGCTTGCATTGAAATTTACTATATTTTGCAAGACATTCGTTGTGGAGCAAAAGTGATTTTCTCGCCGAGTTAAGCATTTTGAGT
Source organism: Scyliorhinus torazame (assembly GCF_047496885.1). Lineage (NCBI taxonomy): Eukaryota > Metazoa > Chordata > Chondrichthyes > Carcharhiniformes > Scyliorhinidae > Scyliorhinus > Scyliorhinus torazame. The sequence continues at coordinate 1,034,858 of NC_092711.1, read as the reverse complement.
AATTTGCCGATTGGTTTCAGAACGGCTTGCATCAAAATTAACTATTTTTTGCCAGGCATTCATTGTGGAACAAAAGTGATTTTCTCGGCGCGTTAAGCATTTTGAGTAATTTGCCGATGGGTTTCAGAACGGCTTGCATTGAAATTTACTATTTTTTGCCAGACATTCATTGTGGAACAAAAGTGATTTTCTCGGCGAGTTAAGCATTTTGAGTAATTTGCCGATTGGTTTCAGAACGGCTTGCAACACAATTAACTATTTTTTGCCAGGCATTCATTGTGGAACAAAAGTGATTTTCCCGGCGAGTTAAGCATTTTGAGTAATTTGCCGATTGCTTTCAGAACGGCTTGCATTGACATTTACTATTTTTTGCCAGACATTCATTGTGTAACAAAAGTGATTTTCTCGGCGAGTTAAGCATTTTGAGTAATTTGCCGATTGGTTTCAGAACGGCTTGCATCACAATTAACTATTTTTTGCCAGGCATTCATTGTGGAACAAAAGTGATTTTCTCGGCGCGTTAAGCATGTTGAGTAATTTGCCGATTGGTTTCAGAACGGCTTGCATCACAATTTACTATTTTTTGCCAGGCATTCATTCTGGAACAAAAGTGATTTTCTCGGCGAATTAAGCATTTTGAGTGATTTGCCGATTGGTTTCAGAACGGCTTGAATCAAAATTAACTATTTTTTGCCAGACATTCATTGTGGGAAAAAAGTGATTTTCTCGGCGAGTTAAGCATTTTGAGTAATTTGCCGATTTGTTTCAGAACGGCTTGCATCACAATTAACTATTTTTTGCCAGACATTCATTGTGGGAAAAAAGTGATTTTCTCGGCGAGTTAAGCATTTTGAGTAATTTGCCGATGGGTTTCAGAACGGCTTGCATTGACATTTACTATTTTTTGCCAGCCATTCATTGTGGAACAAAAGTGATTTTCTCGGCGAGTTAAGCATTTTGGGTAATTTGCCGATTGGTTTCAAACGGCTTGCATTGAAATTTACTATTTTTTGCCAGACATTCATTGTGGGTAAAAAGTGATTTTCACGCCGAGTTAAGCATTTTGAGTAATTTGCCGATGGGTTTCAGAACGGCTTGCATCAAAATTAACTATTTTTTGCCAGACATTCATTGTGGGAAAAAAGTGATTTTCTCGACGAATTAAGCATTTTGAGTAATTTGCCGATTGGTTTCAGAACGGCTTGCATTGAAATTTACTATTTTTTGCCAGGCATTCATTGCGGAACAAAAGTGATTTTCTCGGCGAGTTAAGCATTTTGAGTAATTTGCCGATGGGTTTCAGAACGGCTTGCATTGAAATTTACTATTTTTTGCCAGACATTCATTGTGGAACAAAAGTGATTTTCTCGGCGCGTTAAGCATTTTGAGTAATTTGCCGATTGGTTTCAGAACGGCTTGCATCACAATTAACTATTTTTTGCCAGGCATTCGTTGTGGAACAAATGTGATGTTCTCGGCGAGTTAAGCATTTTGAGTAATTTGCCGATTGGTTTCAGAACGGCTTGCATCACAATTAACTATTTTTTGCCAGGTATTCATTGTGGAACAAAAGTGATTTTCTCGGCGAATTAAGCATTTTGAGTAATTTGCCGATTGGTTTCAGAACGGCTTGCATCAAAATTAACTATTTTTTGCCAGACATTCATTGTGGGAAAAAAGTGATTTTCTCGGGCCAGTTCAGCAGTTTGAGAAATTTGCCGATTTGTTTCAGAACGGCTTGCATCACAATTAACTATTTTTTGCCAGGCATGCTTTGTGGAACAAAAGTGATTTTCTCGGCGAATTAAGCATTTTGAGTAATTTGCCGATTGGTTTCAGAACGGCTTGCATCACAATTAACTATTTTTTGCCAGACATTCATTGTGGGAAAAAAGTGAATTTCTCGGCGAGTTAAGCATTTTGAGTAATTTGCCGATGGGTTTCAGAACGGCTTGCATTGAAATTTACTATTTTTTGCCAGCCATTCATTGTGGAACAAAAGTGATTTTCTCGGCGAGTTAAGCATTTTGTGTAATTTGCCGATTGGTTTCAAACGGCTTGCATTGAAATTTACTATTTTTTGCCAGACATTCATTGTGGGGAAAAAAGTGATTTTCACGCCGAGTTAAGCATTTTGAGTAATTTGCCGATGGGTTTCAGAACGGCTTGCATCAAAATTAACTATTTTTTGCCAGACATTCATTGTGGGAAAAAAGTGATTTTCTCGGGCCAGTTCAGCAGTTTGAGAAATTTGCCGATGGGTTTCAGAACGGCTTGCATCACAATTAACTATTTTTTGCCAGGCATTCATTGTGGAACAAAAGTGATTTTCTCGGCGCGTTAAGCATTTTGAGTAATTTGCCGATGGGTTTCAGAACGGCTTGCATTGAAATTTACTATTTTTTGCCAGGCATTCATTGCGGAACAAGAGTGATTTTCTCGGCGCGTTATGCATTTTGAGTAATTTGCCGATTGCTTTCAGAACACCTTGCATCACAATTAACTATTTTTTGCCAGGCATTCATTGCGGAACAAAAGTGATTTTCTCGACGGGATAAGCATTTTGAGTAATTTGCCGATTGGTTTCAGAACACCTTGCATCACAATTAACTATTTTTTGCCAGGCATTCATTGTGGAACAAAAGTGATTTTCTCGGCGCGTTAAGTATTTTGAGTAATTTGCCGATGGGTTTCAGAACGGCTTGCATTGAAATTTACTATTTTTTGCCAGACATTCATTGTGGAAGAAAAGTGATTTTCTCGGCGAGTTAAGCATTTTGAGTAATTTGCCGATTGGTTTCAGAACACCTTGCATCACAATTAACTATTTTTTGCCAGGCATTCATTGTGGAACAAAAGTGATTTTCTCGGCGCGTTCAGCATTTTGAGTAATTTGCCCATGGGTTTCAGAACGGCTTGCATTGAAATTTACTATTTTTTGCCAGACATTCATTGTGGAACAAAAGTGATTTTCTCGGCGAGTTAAGCATTTTGAGTAATTTGCCGATTGGTTTCAGAACGGCTTGCATTGAAATTTACTATTTTTTGCCAGACATTCATTGTGGAACAAAAGTGATTGTCTCGGCGAGTTAAGCATTTTGAGTAATTTGCTGATTGGTTTCAGAACCGCTTGCATCACAATTAACTATTTTTTGCTAGGCATTCATTGTGGAACAAAAGTGATTTTCCCGGCGAGTTAAGCATTTTGAGTAATTTGCCGATGGGTTTCAGAACGGCTTGCATTGAAATTTACTATTTTTGCCAGACATTCATTGTGTAACAAAAGTGATTTTCTCGGCGAGATAAGCATTTTGAGTAATTTGCCGATTGGTTTCAGAACACCTTGCATCACAATTAACTATTTTTTGCCAGGCATTCATTGTGGAACAAAAGTGATTTTCTCGGAGCGTTAAGCATTTTGAGTAATTTGCCGATGGGCTTCAGAACGGCTTGCATTGAAATTTACTATTTTTTGCCAGACATTCATTGTGGAACAAAAGTGATTTTCTCGGCGAGTTAAGCATTTTGAGTAATTTGCCGATTGGTTTCAGAACGGCTTGCATTGAAATTTACTATTTTTTGCCAGACATTCATTGTGGAACAAAAGTGATTGTCTCGGCGAGTTAAGCATTTTGAGTAATTTGCTGATTGGTTTCAGAACGGCTTGCATCACAATTAACTATTTTTTGCTAGGCATTCATTGTGGAACAAAAGTGATTTTCCCGGCGAGTTAAGCATTTTGAGTAATTTGCCGATTGCTTTCAGAACGGCTTGCATTGACATTTACTATTTTTTGCCAGACATTCATTGTGTAACAAAAGTGATTTTCTCGGCGAGTTAAGCATTTTGAGTAATTTGCCGATTGGTTTCAGAACGGCTTGCATAACAATTAACTATTTTTTGCCAGGCATTCATTGTGGAACAAAAGTGATTTTCTCGGCGCGTTAAGCATGTTGAGTAATTTGCCGATTGGTTTCAGAACGGCTTGCATTGAAATTTACTATTTTGTGCCAGACATTCATTGTGGAACAAAAGTGATTTTCTCGGCGAGTTAAGCATTTTGAGTAATTTGCCGATTGGTTTCAAACGGCTTGCATTGAAATTTACTATTTTTTGCCAGACATTCATTGTGGGAAAAAAGTGATTTTCACGCCGAGTTAAGCATTTTGAGTAATTTGCCGATGGGTTTCAGAACGGCTTGCATCAAAATTAACTATTTTTTGCCAGATATTCATTGTGGGAACAAAGTGATTTTCTCGGGCCAGTTCAGCAGTTTGAGTAATTTGCCGATTGGTTTCAGAACGGCTTGCATTTAAATTTACTATTTTTTGCCAGGCATTCATTGCGGAACAAGAGTGATTTTCTCGGCGCGTTATGCATTTTGAGTAATTTGCCGATTGCTTTCAGAACGGCTTGCATTGAAATTTACTATATTTTGCAAGACATTCGTTGTGGAGCAAAAGTGATTTTCTCGCCGAGTTAAGCATTTTGAGTAATTTGCCGATTGGTTTCAGAACGGCTTGCATCAAAATTAACTATTTTTTGCCAGGCATTCATTGTGGAACAAAAGTGATTTTCTCGGCGCGTTAAGCATTTTGAGTAATTTGCCGATTGCTTTCAGAACGGCTTGCATTGACATTTAGTATTTTTTGCCAGACATTCATTGTGTAACAAAAGTGATTTTCTCGGCGAGATAAGTATTTTGAGTAATTTGCCGATTGGTTTCAGAACACGTTGCATCACAATTAACTATTTTTTGCCAGGCATTCATTGTGGAACAAAAGTGATTTTCTCGGCGCGTTAAGCATTTTGAGTAATTTGCCGATGGGTTTCAGAACGGCTTGCATTGAAATTTACTATTTTTTGCCAGACATTCATTGTGGAACAAAAGTGATTTTCTCGGCGAGTTAAGCATTTTGAGTAATTTGCCGATTGGTTTCAGAACGGCTTGCAACACAATTAACTATTTTTTGCCAGGCATTCATTGTGGAACAAAAGTGATTTTCCCGGCGAGTTAAGCATTTTGAGTAATTTGCCGATTGCTTTCAGAACGGCTTGCATTGACATTTACTATTTTTTGCCAGACATTCATTGTGTAACAAAAGTGATTTTCTCGGCGAGTTAAGCATTTTGAGTAATTTGCCGATTGGTTTCAGAACGGCTTGCATCACAATTAACTATTTTTTGCCAGGCATTCATTGTGGAACAAAAGTGATTTTCTCGGCGCGTTAAGCATGTTGAGTAATTTGCCGATTGGTTTCAGAACGGCTTGCATCACAATTTACTATTTTTTGCCAGGCATTCATTCTGGAACAAAAGTGATTTTCTCGGCGAATTAAGCATTTTGAGTGATTTGCCGATTGGTTTCAGAACGGCTTGAATCAAAATTAACTATTTTTTGCCAGACATTCATTGTGGGAAAAAAGTGATTTTCTCGGCGAGTTAAGCATTTTGAGTAATTTGCCGATTTGTTTCAGAACGGCTTGCATCACAATTAACTATTTTTTGCCAGACATTCATTGTGGGAAAAAAGTGATTTTCTCGGCGAGTTAAGCATTTTGAGTAATTTGCCGATGGGTTTCAGAACGGCTTGCATTGACATTTACTATTTTTTGCCAGCCATTCATTGTGGAACAAAAGTGATTTTCTCGGCGAGTTAAGCATTTTGGGTAATTTGCCGATTGGTTTCAAACGGCTTGCATTGAAATTTACTATTTTTTGCCAGACATTCATTGTGGGTAAAAAGTGATTTTCACGCCGAGTTAAGCATTTTGAGTAATTTGCCGATGGGTTTCAGAACGGCTTGCATCAAAATTAACTATTTTTTGCCAGACATTCATTGTGGGAAAAAAGTGATTTTCTCGACGAATTAAGCATTTTGAGTAATTTGCCGATTGGTTTCAGAACGGCTTGCATTGAAATTTACTATTTTTTGCCAGGCATTCATTGCGGAACAAAAGTGATTTTCTCGGCGAGTTAAGCATTTTGAGTAATTTGCCGATGGGTTTCAGAACGGCTTGCATTGAAATTTACTATTTTTTGCCAGACATTCATTGTGGAACAAAAGTGATTTTCTCGGCGAGTTAAGCATTTTGAGTAATTTGCCGATTGGTTTCAGAACGGCTTGCATCACAATTAACTATTTTTTGCCAGGTATTCATTGTGGAACAAAAGTGATTTTCTCGGCGAATTAAGCATTTTGAGTAATTTGCCGATTGGTTTCAGAACGGCTTGCATCAAAATTAACTATTTTTTGCCAGACATTCATTGTGGGAAAAAAGTGATTTTCTCGGGCCAGTTCAGCAGTTTGAGAAATTTGCCGATTTGTTTCAGAACGGCTTGCATCACAATTAACTATTTTTTGCCAGGCATGCTTTGTGGAACAAAAGTGATTTTCTCGGCGAATTAAGCATTTTGAGTAATTTGCCGATTGGTTTCAGAACGGCTTGCATCACAATTAACTATTTTTTGCCAGACATTCATTGTGGGAAAAAAGTGAATTTCTCGGCGAGTTAAGCATTTTGAGTAATTTGCCGATGGGTTTCAGAACGGCTTGCATTGAAATTTACTATTTTTTGCCAGCCATTCATTGTGGAACAAAAGTGATTTTCTCGGCGAGTTAAGCATTTTGTGTAATTTGCCGATTGGTTTCAAACGGCTTGCATTGAAATTTACTATTTTTTGCCAGACATTCATTGTGGGGAAAAAAGTGATTTTCACGCCGAGTTAAGCATTTTGAGTAATTTGCCGATGGGTTTCAGAACGGCTTGCATCAAAATTAACTATTTTTTGCCAGACATTCATTGTGGGAAAAAAGTGATTTTCTCGGGCCAGTTCAGCAGTTTGAGAAATTTGCCGATGGGTTTCAGAACGGCTTGCATCACAATTAACTATTTTTTGCCAGGCATTCATTGTGGAACAAAAGTGATTTTCTCGGCGCGTTAAGCATTTTGAGTAATTTGCCGATGGGTTTCAGAACGGCTTGCATTGAAATTTACTATTTTTTGCCAGGCATTCATTGCGGAACAAGAGTGATTTTCTCGGCGCGTTATGCATTTTGAGTAATTTGCCGATTGCTTTCAGAACACCTTGCATCACAATTAACTATTTTTTGCCAGGCATTCATTGCGGAACAAAAGTGATTTTCTCGACGGGATAAGCATTTTGAGTAATTTGCCGATTGGTTTCAGAACACCTTGCATCACAATTAACTATTTTTTGCCAGGCATTCATTGTGGAACAAAAGTGATTTTCTCGGCGCGTTAAGTATTTTGAGTAATTTGCCGATGGGTTTCAGAACGGCTTGCATTGAAATTTACTATTTTTTGCCAGACATTCATTGTGGAAGAAAAGTGATTTTCTCGGCGAGTTAAGCATTTTGAGTAATTTGCCGATTGGTTTCAGAACACCTTGCATCACAATTAACTATTTTTTGCCAGGCATTCATTGTGGAACAAAAGTGATTTTCTCGGCGCGTTCAGCATTTTGAGTAATTTGCCGATGGGTTTCAGAACGGCTTGCATTGAAATTTACTATTTTTTGCCAGACATTCATTGTGGAACAAAAGTGATTTTCTCGGCGAGTTAAGCATTTTGAGTAATTTGCCGATTGGTTTCAGAACGGCTTGCATTGAAATTTACTATTTTTTGCCAGACATTCATTGTGGAACAAAAGTGATTGTCTCGGCGAGTTAAGCATTTTGAGTAATTTGCTGATTGGTTTCAGAACCGCTTGCATCACAATTAACTATTTTTTGCTAGGCATTCATTGTGGAACAAAAGTGATTTTCCCGGCGAGTTAAGCATTTTGAGTAATTTGCCGATGGGTTTCAGAACGGCTTGCATTGAAATTTACTATTTTTGCCAGACATTCATTGTGTAACAAAAGTGATTTTCTCGGCGAGATAAGCATTTTGAGTAATTTGCCGATTGGTTTCAGAACACCTTGCATCACAATTAACTATTTTTTGCCAGGCATTCATTGTGGAACAAAAGTGATTTTCTCGGAGCGTTAAGCATTTTGAGTAATTTGCCGATGGGCTTCAGAACGGCTTGCATTGAAATTTACTATTTTTTGCCAGACATTCATTGTGGAACAAAAGTGATTTTCTCGGCGAGTTAAGCATTTTGAGTAATTTGCCGATTGGTTTCAGAACGGCTTGCATTGAAATTTACTATTTTTTGCCAGACATTCATTGTGGAACAAAAGTGATTGTCTCGGCGAGTTAAGCATTTTGAGTAATTTGCTGATTGGTTTCAGAACGGCTTGCATCACAATTAACTATTTTTTGCTAGGCATTCATTGTGGAACAAAAGTGATTTTCCCGGCGAGTTAAGCATTTTGAGTAATTTGCCGATTGCTTTCAGAACGGCTTGCATTGACATTTACTATTTTTTGCCAGACATTCATTGTGTAACAAAAGTGATTTTCTCGGCGAGTTAAGCATTTTGAGTAATTTGCCGATTGGTTTCAGAACGGCTTGCATAACAATTAACTATTTTTTGCCAGGCATTCATTGTGGAACAAAAGTGATTTTCTCGGCGCGTTAAGCATGTTGAGTAATTTGCCGATTGGTTTCAGAACGGCTTGCATTGAAATTTACTATTTTGTGCCAGACATTCATTGTGGAACAAAAGTGATTTTCTCGGCGAGTTAAGCATTTTGAGTAATTTGCCGATTGGTTTCAAACGGCTTGCATTGAAATTTACTATTTTTTGCCAGACATTCATTGTGGGAAAAAAGTGATTTTCACGCCGAGTTAAGCATTTTGAGTAATTTGCCGATGGGTTTCAGAACGGCTTGCATCAAAATTAACTATTTTTTGCCAGATATTCATTGTGGGAACAAAGTGATTTTCTCGGGCCAGTTCAGCAGTTTGAGAAATTTGCCGATGGGTTTCAGAACGGCTTGCATCACAATTAACTATTTTTTGCCAGGCATTCATTGTGTAACAAAAGTGATTTTCTCGGCGAGATAAGCATTTTGAGTAATTTGCCGATTGGTTTCAGAACACCTTGCATCACAATTAACTATTTTTTGCCAGGCATTCATTGTGGAACAAAAGTGATTTTCTCGGCGCGTTCAGCATTTTGAGTAATTTGCCGATGGGTTTCAGAACGGCTTGCATTGAAATTTACTATTTTTTGCCAGACATTCATTGTGGAACAAAAGTGATTTTCTCGGCGAGTTAAGCATTTTGAGTAATTTGCCGATTGGTTTCAGAACGGCTTGCATTGAAATTTACTATTTTTTGCCAGACATTCATTGTGGAACAAAAGTGTTTGTCTCGGCGAGTTAAGCATTTTGAGTAATTTGCTGATTGGTTTCAGAACCGCTTGCATCACAATTAACTATTTTTTGCTAGGCATTCATTGTGGAACAAAAGTGATTTTCCCGGCGAGTTAAGCATTTTGAGTAATTTGCCGATGGGTTTCAGAACGGCTTGCATTGAAATTTACTATTTTTGCCAGACATTCATTGTGTAACAAAAGTGATTTTCTCGGCGAGATAAGCATTTTGAGTAATTTGCCGATTGGTTTCAGAACACCTTGCATCACAATTAACTATTTTTTGCCAGGCATTCATTGTGGAACAAAAGTGATTTTCTCGGAGCGTTAAGCATTTTGAGTAATTTGCCGATGGGTTTCAGAACGGCTTGCATTGAAATTTACTATTTGTTGCCAGACATTCATTGTGGAACAAAAGTGATTTTCTCGGCGAGTTAAGCATTTTGAGTAATTTGCCGATGGGTTTCAGAACGGCTTGCATTGAAATTTACTATTTTTTGCCAGACATTCATTGTGGGAAAAAAGTGATTTTCTCGACGCGTTAAGCATTTTGAGTAATTTGCCGATTGGTTTCAGAACGGCTAGCATTGAAATTTACTATTTTTTGCCAGGCATTCATTGCGGAACAAGAGTGATTTTCTCGGCGCGTTATGCATTTTGAGTAATTTGCCGATTGCTTTCAGAACGGCTTGCATCAAAATTAACTATTTTTTGCCAGACATTCATTGTGGGAAAAAAGTGATTTTCTCGGGCCAGTTCAGCAGTTTGAGAAATTTGCCGATGGGTTTCAGAACGGCTTGCATCACAATTAACTATTTTTTGCCAGGCATTCATTGTGGAACAAAAGTGATTTTCTCGGCGCGTTAAGCATTTTGAGTAATTTGCCGATGGGTTTCAGAACGGCTTGCATTGAAATTTACTATTTTTTGCCAGACATTCATTGTGTAACAAAAGTGATTTTCTCGGCGAGATAAGCATTTTGAGTAATTTGCCGATGGGTTTCAGAACGGCTTGCATCAAAATTAACTATTTTTTGCCAGATATTCATTGTGGGAAAAAAGTGATTTTCTCGGGCCAGTTCAGCAGTTTGAGAAATTTGCCGATGGGTTTCAGAACGGCTTGCATCACAATTAACTATTTTTTGCCAGGCATTCATTGTGTAACAAAAGTGATTTTTTCGGCGAGATATGCATTTTGAGTAATTTGCCGATTGGTTTCAGAACGGCTTGCATTGAAATTTACTATTTTGTGCCAGACATTCATTGTGGAATAAAAGTGATTTTCTCGGCGAGTTAAGCATTTTGAGTAATTTGCCGATTGGTTTCAAACGGCTTGCATTGAAATTTACTATTTTTTGCCAGACATTCATTGTGGGAAAAAAGTGATTTTCACGCCGAGTTAAGCATTTTGAGTAATTTGCCGATGGGTTTCAGAACGGCTTGCATCAAAATTAACTATTTTTTGCCAGATATTCATTGTGGGAAAAAAGTGATTTTCTCGGGCCAGTTCAGCAGTTTGAGAAATTTGCCGATGGGTTTCAGAACGGCTTGCATCACAATTAACTATTTTTTGCCAGGCATTCATTGTGTAACAAAAGTGATTTTCTCGGCGAGAGAAGCATTTTGAGTAATTTGCCGATTGGTTTCAGAACACCTTGCATCACAATTAACTATTTTTTGCCAGGCATTCATTGTGGAACAAAAGTGATTTTCTCGGCGCGTTCAGCATTTTGAGTAATTTGCCGATGGGTTTCAGAACGGCTTGCATTGAAATTTACTATTTTTTGCCAGACATTCATTGTGGAACAAAAGTGATTTTCTCGGCGAGTTAAGCATTTTGAGTAATTTGCCGATTGGTTTCAGAACGGCTTGCATTGAAATTTACTATTTTTTGCCAGACATTCATTGTGGAACAAAAGTGATTGTCTCGGCGAGTTAAGCATTTTGAGTAATTTGCTGATTGGTTTCAGAACCGCTTGCATCACAATTAACTATTTTTTGCTCGGCATTCATTGTGGAACAAAAGTGATTTTCCCGGCGAGTTAAGCATTTTGAGTAATTTGCCGATGGGTTTCAGAACGGCTTGCATTGAAATTTACTATTTTTGCCAGACATTCATTGTGTAACAAAAGTGATTTTCTCGGCGAGATAAGCATTTTGAGTAATTTGCCGATGGGTTTCAGAACACCTTGCATCACAATTAACTATTTTTTGCCAGGCATTCATTGTGGAACAAAAGTGATTTTCTCGGAGCGTTAAGCATTTTGAGTAATTTGCCGATGGGTTTCAGAACGGCTTGCATTGAAATTTACTATTTTTTGCCAGACATTCATTGTGGAACAAAAGTGATTTTCTCGGCGAGTTAAGCATTTTGAGTAATTTGCCGATTGGTTTCAGAACGGCTTGCATTGAAATTTACTATTTTTTGCCAGACATTCATTGTGGAACAAAAGTGATTGTCTCGGCGAGTTAAGCATTTTGAGTAATTTGCTGATTGGTTTCAGAACGGCTTGCATCACAATTAACTATTTTTTGCTAGGCATTCATTGTGGAACAAAAGTGATTTTCCCGGCGAGTTAAGCATTTTGAGTAATTTGCCGATTGCTTTCAGAACGGCTTGCATTGACATTTACTATTTTTTGCCAGACATTCATTGTGTAACAAACGTGATTTTCTCGGCGAGTTAAGCATTTTGAGTAATTTGCCGATTGGTTTCAGAACGGCTTGCATAACAATTAACTATTTTTTGCCAGGCATTCATTGTGGAACAAAAGTGATTTTCTCGGCGCGTTAAGCATGTTGAGTAATTTGCCGATTGGTTTCAGAACGGCTTGCATTGAAATTTACTATTTTGTGCCAGACATTCATTGTGGAACAAAAGTGATTTTCTCGGCGAGTTAAGCATTTTGAGTAATTTGCCGATTGGTTTCAAACGGCTTGCATTGAAATTTACTATTTTTTGCCAGACATTCATTGTGGGAAAAAAGTGATTTTCACGCCGAGTTAAGCATTTTGAGTAATTTGCCGATGGGTTTCAGAACGGCTTGCATCAAAATTAACTATTTTTTGCCAGACATTCATTGTGGGAAAAAAGTGATTTTCTCGACGCGTTAAGCATTTTGAGTAATTTGCCGATTGGTTTCAGAACGGCTAGCATTGAAATTTACTATTTTTTGCCAGGCATTCATTGCGGAACAAGAGTGATTTTCTCGGCGCGTTATGCATTTTGAGTAATTTGCCGATTGCTTTCAGAACGGCTTGCATCAAAATTAACTATTTTTTGCCAGACATTCATTGTGGGAAAAAAGTGATTTTCTCGGGCCAGTTCAGCAGTTTGAGAAATTTGCCGATGGGTTTCAGAACGGCTTGCATCACAATTAACTATTTTTTGCCAGGCATTCATTGTGTAACAAAAGTGATTTTCTCGGCGAGATAAGCATTTTGAGTAATTTGCCGATTGGTTTCAGAACACCTTGCATCACAATTAACTATTTTTTGCCAGGCATTCATTGTGGAACAAAAGTGATTTTCTCGGCGCGTTCAGCATTTTGAGTAATTTGCCGATGGGTTTCAGAACGGCTTGCATTGAAATTTACTATTTTTTGCCAGACATTCATTGTGGAACAAAAGTGATTTTCTCGGCGAGTTAAGCATTTTGAGTAATTTGCCGATTGGTTTCAGAACGGCTTGCATTGAAATTTACTATTTTTTGCCAGACATTCATTGTGGAACAAAAGTGATTGTCTCGGCGAGTTAAGCATTTTGAGTAATTTGCTGATTGGTTTCAGAACGGCTTGCATCACAATTAACTATTTTTTGCTAGGCATTCATTGTGGAACAAAAGTGATTTTCCCGGCGAGTTAAGCATTTTGAGTAATTTGCCGATTGCTTTCAGAACGGCTTGCATTGACATTTACTATTTTTTGCCAGACATTCATTGTGTAACAAAAGTGATTTTCTCGGCGAGTTAAGCATTTTGAGTAATTTGCCGATTGGTTTCAGAACGGCTTGCATAACAATTAACTATTTTTTGCCAGGCATTCATTGTGGAACAAAAGTGATTTTCTCGGCGCGTTAAGCATGTTGAGTAATTTGCCGATTGGTTTCAGAACGGCTTGCATTGAAATTTACTATTTTGTGCCAGACATTCATTGTGGAACAAAAGTGATTTTCTCGGCGAGTTAAGCATTTTGAGTAATTTGCCGATTGGTTTCAAACGGCTTGCATTGAAATTTACTATTTTTTGCCAGACATTCATTGTGGGAAAAAAGTGATTTTCACGCCGAGTTAAGCATTTTGAGTAATTTGCCGATGGGTTTCAGAACGGCTTGCATCAAAATTAACTATTTTTTGCCAGACATTCATTGTGGGAAAAAAGTGATTTTCTCGACGCGTTAAGCATTTTGAGTAATTTGCCGATTGGTTTCAGAACGGCTAGCATTGAAATTTACTATTTTTTGCCAGGCATTCATTGCGGAACAAGAGTGATTTTCTCGGCGCGTTATGCATTTTGAGTAATTTGCCGATTGCTTTCAGAACGGCTTGCATCAAAATTAAGTATTTTTTGCCAGACATTCATTGTGGGAAAAAAGTGATTTTCTCGGGCCAGTTCAGCAGTTTGAGAAATTTGCCGATGGGTTTCAGAACGGCTTGCATCACAATTAACTATTTTTTGCCAGGCATTCATTGTGGAACAAAAGTGATTTTCTCGGCGCGTTAAGCATTTTGAGTAATTTGCCGATGGGTTTCAGAACGGCTTGCATTGAAATTTACTATTTTTTGCCAGACATTCATTGTGTAACAAAAGTGATTTTCTCGGCGAGATAAGCATTTTGAGTAATTTGCCGATTGGTTTCAGAACACCTTGCATCACAATTAACTATTTTTTGCCAGGCATTCATTGTGGAACAAAAGTGATTTTCTCGGGGCGTTAAGCATTTTGAGTAATTTGCCGATGGGTTTCAGAACGGCTTGCATTGAAATTTACTATTTTTTGCCAGACATTCATTGTGGAACAAAAGTGATTTTCTCGGCGAGTTAAGCATTTTGAGTAATTTGCCGATTGGTTTCAGAACGGCTTGCATTGAAATTTACTATTTTTTGCCAGACATTCATTGTGGAACAAAAGTGATTGTCTCGGCGAGTTAAGCATTTTGAGTAATTTGCTGATTGGTTTCAGAACGGCTTGCATCACAATTAACTATTTTTTGCCAGGCATTCATTGTGGAACAAAAGTGATTTTCTCGGCGCGTTAAGCATTTTGAGTAATTTGCCGATGGGTTTCAGAACGGCTTGCATTGAAATTTACTATTTTTTGCCAGACATTCATTGTGGAACAAAAGTGATTTTCTCGGCGAGTTAAGCATTTTGAGTAATTTGCCGATTGGTTTCAGAACGGCTTGCATTGAAATTTACTATTTTTTGCCAGACATTCATTGTGGAACAAAAGTGATTGTCTCGGCGAGTTAAGAATTTTGAGTAATTTGCTGATTGGTTTCAGAACGGCTTGCATCACAATTAACTATTTTTTGCCAGACATTCATTGTGTAACAAAAGTGATTTTCTCGGCGAGTTAAGCATTTTGAGTAATTTGCCGATTGGTTTCAGAACGGCTTGCATCACAATTAACTATTTTTTGCCAGGCATTCATTGTGGAACAAAAGTGATTTTCTCGGCGCGTTAAGCATTTTGAGTAATTTGCCGATGGGTTTCAGAACGGCTTGCATTGAAATTTACTATTTTTTGCCAGACATTCATTGTGTAACAAAAGTGATTTTCTCGGCGAGATAAGCATTTTGAGTAATTTGCCGATGGGTTTCAGAACGGCTTGCATCAAAATTAACTATTTTTTGCCAGATATTCATTGTGGGAAAAAAGTGATTTTCTCGGGCCAGTTCAGCAGTTTGAGAAATTTGCCGATGGGTTTCAGAACGGCTTGCATCACAATTAACTATTTTTTGCCAGGCATTCATTGTGTAACAAAAGTGATTTTCTCGGCGAGATAAGCATTTTGAGTAATTTGCCGATTGGTTTCAGAACGGCTTGCATTGAAATTTACTATTTTGTGCCAGACATTCATTGTGGAACAAAAGTGATTTTCTCGGCGAGTTAAGCATTTTGAGTAATTTGCCGATTGGTTTCAAACGGCTTGCATTGAAATTTACTATTTTTTGCCAGACATTCATTGTGGGAAAAAAGTGATTTTCACGCCGAGTTAAGCATTTTGAGTAATTTGCCGATGGGTTTCAGAAAGGCTTGCATCAAAATTAACTATTTTTTGCCAGATATTCATTGTGGGAAAAAAGTGATTTTCTCGGGCCAGTTCAGCAGTTTGAGAAATTTGCCGATGGGTTTCAGAACGGCTTGCATCACAATTAACTATTTTTTGCCAGGCATTCATTGCGTAACAAAAGTGATTTTCTCGGCGAGATAAGCATTTTGAGTAATTTGCCGATTGGTTTCAGAACACCTTGCATCACAATTAACTATTTTTTGCCAGGCATTCATTGTGGAACAAAAGTGATTTTCTCGGCGCGTTCAGCATTTTGAGTAATTTGCCGATGGGTTTCAGAACGGCTTGCATTGATATTTACTATTTTTTGCCAGACATTCATTGTGGAACAAAAGTGATTTTCTCGGCGAGTTAAGCATTTTGAGTAATTTGCCGATTGGTTTCAGAGCGGCTTGCATTGAAATTTACTATTTTTTGCCAGACATTCATTGTGGAACAAAAGTGATTGTCTCGGCGAGTTAAGCATTTTGAGTAATTTGCTGATTGGTTTCAGAACCGCTTGCATCACAATTAACTATTTTTTGCTAGGCATTCATTGTGGAACAAAAGTGATTTTCCCGGCGAGTTAAGCATTTTGAGTAATTTGCCGATGGGTTTCAGAACGGCTTGCATTGAAATTTACTATTTTTGCCAGACATTCATTGTGTAACAAAAGTGATTTTCTCGGCGAGATAAGCATTTTGAGTAATTTGCCGATTGGTTTCAGAACACCTTGCATCACAATTAACTATTTTTTGCCAGGCATTCATTGTGGAACAAAAGTGATTTTCTCGGAGCGTTAAGCATTTTGAGTAATTTGCCGATGGGTTTCAGAACGGCTTGCATTGAAATTTACTATTTTTTGCCAGACATTCATTGTGGAACAAAAGTGATTTTCTCGGCGAGTTAAGCATTTTGAGTAATTTGCCGATTGGTTTCAGAACGGCTTGCATTGAAATTTACTATTTTTTGCCAGACATTCATTGTGGAACAAAAGTGATTGTCTCGGCGAGTTAAGCATTTTGAGTAATTTGCTGATTGGTTTCAGAACGGCTTGCATCACAATTAACTATTTTTTGCTAGGCATTCATTGTGGAACAAAAGTGATTTTCCCGGCGAGTTAAGCATTTTGAGTAATTTGCCGATTGCTTTCAGAACGGCTTGCATTGACATTTACTATTTTTTGCCAGACATTCATTGTGTAACAAAAGTGATTTTCTCGGCGAGTTAAGCATTTTGAGTAATTTGCCGATTGGTTTCAGAACGGCTTGCATAACAATTAACTATTTTTTGCCAGGCATTCATTGTAGAACAAAAGTGATTTTCTCGGCGCGTTAAGCATGTTGAGTAATTTGCCGATTGGTTTCAGAACGGCTTGCATTGAAATTTACTATTTTGTGCCAGACATTCATTGTGGAACAAAAGTGATTTTCTCGGCGAGTTAAGCATTTTGAGTAATTTGCCGATTGGTTTCAAACGGCTTGCATTGAAATTTACTATTTTTTGCCAGACATTCATTGTGGGAAAAAAGTGATTTTCACGCGGAGTTAAGCATTTTGAGTAATTTGCCGATGGGTTTCAGAACGGCTTGCATCAAAATTAACTATTTTTTGCCAGACATTCATTGTGGGAAAAAAGTGATTTTCTCGACGCGTTAAGCATTTTGAGTAATTTGCCGATTGGTTTCAGAACGGCTAGCATTGAAATTTACTATTTTTTGCCAGGCATTCATTGCGGAACAAGAGTGATTTTCTCGGCGCGTTATGCATTTTGAGTAATTTGCCGATTGCTTTCAGAACGGCTTGCATCAAAATTAACTATTTTTTGCCAGACATTCATTGTGGGAAAAAAGTGATTTTCTCGGGCCAGTTCAGCAGTTTGAGAAATTTGCCGATGGGTTTCAGAACGGCTTGCATCACAATTAACTATTTTTTGCCAGGCATTCATTGTGGAACAAAAGTGATTTTCTCGGCGCGTTAAGCATTTTGAGTAATTTGCCGATGGGTTTCAGAACGGCTTGCATTGAAATTTACTATTTTTTGCCAGACATTCATTGTGTAACAAAAGTGATTTTCTCGGCGAGATAAGCATTTTGAGTAATTTGCCGATTGGTTTCAGAACACCTTGCATCACAATTAACTATTTTTTGCCAGGCATTCATTGTGGAACAAAAGTGATTTTCTCGGGGCGTTAAGCATTTTGAGTAATTTGCCGATGGGTTTCAGAACGGCTTGCATTGAAATTTACTATTTTTTGCCAGACATTCATTGTGGAACAAAAGTGATTTTCTCGGCGAGTTAAGCATTTTGAGTAATTTGCCGATTGGTTTCAGAACGGCTTGCATTGAAATTTACTATTTTTTGCCAGACATTCATTGTGGAACAAAAGTGATTGTCTCGGCGAGTTAAGCATTTTGAGTAATTTGCTGATTGGTTTCAGAACGGCTTGCATCACAATTAACTATTTTTTGCTAGGCATTCATTGTGGAACAAAAGTGATTTTCCCGGCGAGTTAAGCATTTTGAGTAATTTGCCGATGGGTTTCAGAACGGCTTGCATTGAAATTTACTATTTTTTGCCAGACATTCATTGTGTAACAAAAGTGATTTTCTCGGCGAGATAAGCATTTTGAGTAATTTGCCGATTGGTTTCAGAACACCTTGCATCACAATTAACTATTTTTTGCCAGGCATTCATTGTGGAACAAAAGTAATTTTCTCGGCGCGTTAAGCATTTTGAGTAATTTGCCGATGGGTTTCAGAACGGCTTGCATTGAAATTTACTATTTTTTGCCAGACATTCATTGTGGAACAAAAGTGATTTTCTCGGCGAGTTAAGCATTTTGAGTAATTTGCCGATTGGTTTCAGAACGGCTTGCATTGAAATTTACTATTTTTTGCCAGACATTCATTGTGGAACAAAAGTGATTGTCTCGGCGAGTTAAGAATTTTGAGTAATTTGCTGATTGGTTTCAGAACGGCTTGCATCACAATTAACTATTTTTTGCCAGACATTCATTGTGTAACAAAAGTGATTTTCTCGGCGAGTTAAGCATTTTGAGTAATTTGCCGATTGGTTTCAGAACGGCTTGCATCACAATTAACTATTTTTTGCCAGGCATTCATTGTGGAACAAAAGTGATTTTCTCGGCGAGTTAAGCATTTTGAGTAATTTGCCGATTGGTTTCAAACGGCTTGCATTGAAATTTACTATTTTTTGCCAGACATTCATTGTGGGAAAAAAGTGATTTTCACGCCGAGTTAAGCATTTTGAGTAATTTGCCGATGGGTTTCAGAACGGCTTGCATCAAAATTAACTATTTTTTGCCAGACATTCATTGTGGGAAAAAAGTGATTTTCTCGACGCGTTAAGCATTTTGAGTAATTTGCCGATTGGTTTCAGAACGGCTAGCATTGAAATTTACTATTTTTTGCCAGGCATTCATTGCGGAACAAGAGTGATTTTCTCGGCGCGTTATGCATTTTGAGTAATTTGCCGATTGCTTTCAGAACGGCTTGCATTGAAATTTACTATATTTTGCTAGACATTCGTTGTGGAGCAAAAGTGATTTTCTCGCCGAGTTAAGCATTTTGAGTAATTTGCCGATTGGTTTCAGAACGGCTTGCATCAAAATTAATTATTTTTTGCCAGGCATTCATTGTGGAACAAAAGTGATTTTCTCGGCGCGTTAAGCATTTTGAGTAATTTGCCGATTGCTTTCAGTACGGCTTGCATTGACATTTACTATTTTTTGCCAGACACTCATTGTGTAACAAAAGTGATTTTCTCGGCGAGATAAGTATTTTGAGTAATTTGCCGATTGGTTTCAGAACACCTTGCATCACAATTAACTATTTTTTGCCAGGCATTCATTGTGGAACAAAAGTGATTTTCTCGGCGCGTTAAGCATTTTGAGTAATTTGCCGATGGGTTTCAGAACGGCTTGCATTGAAATTTACTATTTTTTGCCAGACATTCATTGTGGAACAAAAGTGATTTTCTCGGCGAGTTAAGCATTTTGAGTAATTTGCCGATTGGTTTCAGAACGGCTTGCATCACAATTAACTATTTTTTGCCAGGCATTCATTGTGGAACAAAAGTGATTTTCCCGGCGAGTTAAGCATTTTGAGTAATTTGCCGATTGCTTTCAGAACGGCTTGCATTGACATTTACTATTTTTTGCCAGGCATTCATTGTGGAACAAAAGTGATTTTCTCGGCGAGATAAGCATTTTGAGTAATTTGCCGATTGGTTTCAGAACACCTTGCATCACAATTTACTATTTTTTGCCAGGCATTCATTCTGGAACAAAAGTGATTTTCTCGGCGAATTAAGCATTTTGAGTGATTTGCCGATTGGTTTCAGAACGGCTTGAATCAAAATTAACTATTTTTTGCCAGACATTCATTGTGGGAAAAAAGTGATTTTCTCGGCGAGTTAAGCATTTTGAGTAATTTGCCGATTTGTTTCAGAACGGCTTGCATCACAATTAACTATTTTTTGCCAGACATTCATTGTGGGAAAAAAGTGATTTTCTCGACGAGTTAAGCATTTTGAGTAATTTGCCGATTGGTTTCAGAACGGCTTGCATTGAAATTTACTATTTTTTGCCAGGCATTCATTGCGGAACAAAAGTGATTTTCTCGGCGAGTTAAGCATTTTGAGTAATTTGCCGATTGGTTTCAGAACGGCTTGCATTGAAATTTCCTATTTTTTGCCAGACATTCATTGTGGGGTAAAAAGTGATTTTCTCGTCGAGTTCAGCAGTTTGAGTAATTTGCCGATGGGTTTCAGAACGGCTTGCATTGAAATTTACTATTTTTTGCCAGACATTCATTGTGGAACAAAAGTGATTTTCTCGGCGAGTTAAGCATTTTGAGTAATTTGCCGATTGGTTTCAGAACGGCTTGCATTGAAATTTACTATATTTTGCCAGACATTCATTGTGGAACAAAAGTGATTTTGTCGCCGAGTTAAGCATTTTGACTAATTTGCCGATTGGTTTCAGAACGGCTTGCATCACAATTAACTATTTTTTGCCAGGCATTCATTGTGAAACAAAACTGATTTTCTCGGCGAATTAAGCATTTTGAGTAATTTGCCGATTGGTTTCAGAACGGCTTGCATTGAAATTTAGTATTTTTTGCTAGACATTCATTGTGGAACAAAAGTGATGTTCTCGGCGAGTTAAGCATTTTGAGTAATTTGCCGATTGGTTTCAGAACGGCTTGCATCACAATTAACTATTTTTTGCCAGGCATTCATTGTGATACAAAAGTGATTTTCTCGGCGAATTAAGCATTTTCAGTAATTTGCCCATTGGTTTCAGAACGGCTTGTATCACAATTAACTATTTTTTGCCAGACATTCATTGTGGGAAAAAAGTGATTTTCTCGACGAGTTAAGCATTTTGAGTAATTTGCCGATTGGTTTCAGAACGGCTTGCATTGAAATTTACTATTTTTTGCCAGGCATTCATTGCGGAACAAAAGTGATTTTCTCGGCGAGTTAAGCATTTTGAGTAATTTGCCGATTGGTTTCAGAACGGCTTGCATTGAAATTTCCTATTTTTTGCCAGACATTCATTGTGGGGTAAAAAGTGATTTTCTCGTCGAGTTCAGCAGTTTGAGTAATTTGCCGATGGGTTTCAGAACGGCTTGCATTGAAATTTACTATTTTTTGCCAGACATTCATTGTGGAACAAAAGTGATTTTCTCGGCGAGTTAAGCATTTTGAGTAATTTGCCGATTGGTTTCAGAACGGCTTGCATTGAAATTTACTATATTTTGCCAGACATTCATTGTGGAACAAAAGTGATTTTCTCGCCGAGTTAAGCATTTTGACTAATTTGCCGATTGGTTTCAGAACGGCTTGCATCACAATTAACTATTTTTTGCCAGGCATTCATTGTGAAACAAAACTGATTTTCTCGGCGAATTAAGCATTTTGAGTAATTTGCCGATTGGTTTCAGAACGGCTTGCATTGAAATTTAGTATTTTTTGCTAGACATTCATTGTGGAACAAAAGTGATGTTCTCGGCGAGTTAAGCATTTTGAGTAATTTGCCGATTGGTTTCAGAACGGCTTGCATCACAATTAACTATTTTTTGCCAGGCATTCATTGTGAAACAAAACTGATTTTCACGCCGAGTTAAGCATTTTGAGTAATTTCCCGATGGGTTTCAGAACGGCTTGCATCAAAATTAACTATTTTTTGCCAGACATTCATTGTAGGAAAAAAGTGATTTTCTCGACGCGTTAAGCATTTTGAGTAATTTGCCGATTGGTTTCAGAACGGCTTGCATTGAAATTTACTATTTTTTGCCAGGCATTCATTGCGGAACAAAAGTGATTTTCTCGGCGAGTTAAGCATTTTGAGTAATTTGCCGATTCGTTTCAGAACGTCGTGCATTGAAATTTCCTATTTTTTGCCAGACATTCATTGTGGAACAAAAGTGATTTTCTCGGCGAATTAAGCATTTTGAGTGATTTGCCGATTGGTTTCAGAACGGCTTGCATCAAAATTAACTATTTTTTGCCAGACATTCATTGTGGGGAAAAAAGTGATTTTCTCGGCGAGTTAAGCATTTTGAGTAATTTGCCGATTTGTTTCAGAACGGCTTGCATCACAATTAACTATTTTTTGCCAGGTATGCTTTGTGGAACAAAAGTGATTTTCTCGGCGAATTAAGCATTTTGAGTAATTTGCCGATTGGTTTCAGAACGGCTTGCATCACAATTAACTATTTTTTGCCAGACATTCATTGTGGGAAAAAAGTTATTTTCTCGGCGAGTTAAGCATTTTGAATAATTTGCCGATGGGTTTCAGAACCGCTTGCATTGAAATTTACTATTTTTTGCCAGCCATTCATTGTGGAACAAAAGTGATTTTCTCGGCGAGTTAAGCATTTTGGGTAATTTGCCGATTGGTTTCAGAACGGCTTGCATCACAATTAACTATTTTTTGCCAGGCATTCATTGTGATACAAAAGTGATTTTCTCGGCGAATTAAGCATTTTCAGTAATTTGCCCATTGGTTTCAGAACGGCTTGCATCACAATTAACTATTTTTTGCCAGACATTCATTGTGGGAAAAAAGTGATTTTCTCAGCGAGTTAAGCATTTTGAGTAATTTGCCGATGGGTTTCAGAACGGCTTGCATTGAAATTTACTATTTTTTGCCAGCCATTCATTGTGGAACAAAAGTGATTTTCTCGGCGAGTTAAGCATTTTGGGTAACTTGCCTATTGGTTTCAAACGGCTTGCATTGAAATTTACTACTTTTTTGCCAGACATTCATTGTGAGAAAAGAAGTGATTTTCACGCCGAGTTAAGCATTTTGAGTAATTTCCCGATGGGTTTCAGAACGGCTTGCATCAAAATTAACTATTTTTTGCCAGACATTCATTGTGGGAAAAAAGTGATTTTCTCGACGCGTTAAGCATTTTGAGTAATTTGCCGATTGGTTTCAGAACGGCTTGCATTGAAACTTACTATTTTTTGCCAGGCATTCATTGCGGAACAAAAGTGATTTTCTCGGCGAGTTAAGCATTTTGAGTAATTTGCCGATTGGTTTCAGAACGTCTTGCATTGAAATTTCCTATTTTTTGCCAGACATTCATTGTGGAACAAAAGTGATTTTCTCGGCGAATTAAGCATTTTGAGTGATTTGCCGATTGGTTTCAGAACGGCTTGCATCAAAATTAACTATTTTTTGCCAGACATTCATTGTGGGAAAAAAGTGATTGTCTCGGCGAGTTAAGCATGTTGAGTAATTTGCTGATTGGTTTCAGAACGGCTTGCATCACAATTAACTATTTTTTGCTAGGCATTCATTGTGGAACAAAAGTGATTTTCCCGGCGAGTTAAGCATTTTGAGTAATTTGCCGATTGCTTTCAGAACGGCTTGCATTGACATTTACTATTTTTTGCCAGACATTCATTGTGTAACAAAAGTGATTTTCTCGGCGAGTTAAGCATTTTGAGTAATTTGCCGATTGGTTTCAGAACGGCTTGCATAACAATAAACTATTTTTTGCCAGGCATTCATTGTGGAACAAAAGTGATTTTCTCGGCGCGTTAAGCATGTTGAGTAATTTGCCGATTGGTTTCAGAACGGCTTGCATTGAAATTTACTATTTTGTGCCAGACATTCATTGTGGAACAAAAGTGATTTTCTCGGCGAGTTAAGCATTTTGAGTAATTTGCCGATTGGTTTCAAACGGCTTGCATTGAAATTTACTATTTTTTGCCAGACATTCATTGTGGGAAAAAAGTGATTTTCACGCCGAGTTAAGCATTTTGAGTAATTTGCCGATGGGTTTCAGAACGGCTTGCATCAAAATTAACTATTTTTTGCCAGACATTCATTGTGGGAAAAAAGTGATTTTCTCGACGCGTTAAGCATTTTGAGTAATTTGCCGATTGGTTTCAGAACGGCTAGCATTGAAATTTACTATTTTTTGCCAGGCATTGATTGCGGAACAAGAGTGATTTTCTCGGCGCGTTATGCATTTTGAGTAATTTGCCGATTGCTTTCAGAACGGCTTGCATCAAAATTAACTATTTTTTGCCAGACATTCATTGTGGGAAAAAAGTGATTTTCTCGGGCCAGTTCAGCAGTTTGAGAAATTTGCCGATGGGTTTCAGAACGGCTTGCATCACAATTAACTATTTTTTGCCAGGCATTCATTGTGGAACAAAAGTGATTTTCTCGGCGCGTTAAGCATTTTGAGTAATTTGCCGATGGGTTTCAGAACGGCTTGCATTGAAATTTACTATTTTTTGCCAGACATTCATTGTGTAACAAAAGTGATTTTCTCGGCGAGATAAGCATTTTGAGTAATTTGCCGATTGGTTTCAGAACACCTTGCATCACAATTAACTATTTTTTGCCAGGCATTCATTGTGGAACAAAAGTGAATTTCTCGGGGCGTTAAGCATTTTGAGTAATTTGCCGATGGGTTTCAGAACGGCTTGCATTGAAATTTACTATTTGTTGCCACACATTCATTGTGGAACAAAAGTGATTTTCTCGGCGCGTTAAGCATTTTGAGTAATTTGCCGATGGGTTTCAGAACGGCTTGCATTGAAATTTACTATTTTTTGCCAGAAATTCATTGTGGAACAAAAGTGATTTTCTCGGCGAGTTAAGCATTTTGAGTAATTTGCCGATTGGTTTCAGAACGGCTTGCAACACAATTAACTATTTTTTGCCAGGCATTCATTGTGGAACAAAAGTGATTTTCCCGGCGAGTTAAGCATTTTGAGTAATTTGCCGATTGCTTTCAGAACGGCTTGCATTGACATTTACTATTTTTTGGCAGACATTCATTGTGTAACAAAAGTGATTTTCTCGGCGAGATAAGCATTTTGAGTAATTTGCCGATTGGTTTCAGAACACCTTGCATCACAATTTACTATTTTTTGCCAGGCATTCATTCTGGAACAAAAGTGATTTTCTCGGCGCGTTAAGCATTTTGAGTAATTTGCCGATGGGTTTCAGAACGGCTTGCATTGAAATTTACTATTCTTTGCCAGGCATTCATTGCGGAACAAGAGTGATTTTCTCGGCGCGTTATGCATTTTGAGTAATTTGCCGATTGCTTTCAGAACACCTTGCATCACAATTAACTATTTTTTGCCAGGCATTCATTGCGGAACAAAAGTGATTTTCTCGGCGGGACAAGCATTTTGAGTAATTTGCCGATTGGTTTCAGAACACCTTGCATCACAATTAACTATTTTTTGCCAGGCATTCATTGTGGAACAAAAGTGATTTTCTCGGCGCGTTAAGTATTTTGAGTAATTTGCCGATGGGTTTCAGAACGGCTTGCATTGAAATTTACTATTTTTTGCCAGACATTCATTGTGGAACAAAAGTGATTTTCTCGGCGAGTTAAGCATTTTGAGTAATTTGCCGATTGGTTTCAGAACGGCTTGCATCACAATTAACTATTTTTTGCCAGGCATTCATTGTGGAACAAATGTGATGTTCTCGGCGAGTTAAGCATTTTGAGTAATTTGCCGATTGGTCTCAGAACGGCTTGCATCACAATTAACTATTTTTTGCCAGACATTCATTGTGGGAAAAAAGTGATTTTCTCGGCGAGTTAAGCATTTTGAGTAATTTGCCGATTGGTTTCAGAACGGCTAGCATTGAAATTTACTATTTTTTGCCAGGCATTCATTGCGGAACAAGAGTGATTTTCTCGGCGCGTTATGCATTTTGAGTAATTTGCCGATTGCTTTCAGAACGGCTTGCATCAAAATTAACTATTTTTTGCCAGACATTCATTGTGGGAAAAAAGTGATTTTCTCGGGCCAGTTCAGCAGTTTGAGAAATTTGCCGATGGGTTTCAGAACGGCTTGCATCACAATTAACTATTTTTTGCCAGGCATTCATTGTGGAACAAAAGTGATTTTCTCGGCGCGTTAAGCATTTTGAGTAATTTGCCGATGGGTTTCAGAACGGCTTGCATTGAAATTTACTATTCTTTGCCAGGCATTCAATGCGGAACAAGAGTGATTTTCTCGGCGCGTTATGCATTTTGAGTAATTTGCCGATTGCTTTCAGAACACCTTGCATCACAATTAACTATTTTTTGCCAGGCATTCATTGCGGAACAAAAGTGATTTTCTCGGCGGGATAAGCATTTTGAGTAATTTGCCGATTGGTTTCAGAACACCTTGCATCACAATTAACTATTTTTTGCCAGGCATTCATTGTGGAACAAAAGTGATTTTCTCGGCTCGTTAAGTATTTTTAATAATTTGCCGATGGGTTTCAGAACGGCTTGCATTGAAATTTACTATTTTTTGCCAGACATTCATTGTGGAACAAAAGTGATTTTCTCGGCGAGTTAAGCATTTTGAGTAATTTGCCGATTGGTTTCAGAACGGCTTGCATCACAATTAACTATTTTTTGCCAGGCATTCATTGTGGAACAAATGTGATGTTCTCGGCGAGTTAAGCGTTTTGAGTAATTTGCCGATTGGTCTCAGAACGGCTTGCATCACAATTAACTATTTTTTGCCAGACATTCATTGTGGGAAAAAAGTGATTTTCTCGGCGAGTTAAGCATTTTGAGTAATTTGCCGATTGGTTTCAGAACGGCTAGCATTGAAATTTACTATTTTTTGCCAGGCATTCATTGCGGAACAAGAGTGATTTTCTCGGCGCGTTATGCATTTTGAGTAATTTGCCGATTGCTTTCAGAACGGCTTGCATCAAAATTAACTATTTTTTGCCAGACATTCATTGTGGGAAAAAAGTGATTTTCTCGGGCCAGTTCAGCAGTTTGAGAAATTTGCCGATGGGTTTCAGAACGGCTTGCATCACAATTAACTATTTTTTGCCAGGCATTCATTGTGGAACAAAAGTGATTTTCTCGGCGCGTTAAGCATTTTGAGTAATTTGCCGATGGGTTTCAGAACGGCTTGCATTGAAATTTACTATTTTTTGCCAGACATTCATTGTGTAACAAAAGTGATTTTCTCGGCGAGATAAGCATTTTGAGTAATTTGCCGATTGGTTTCAGAACACCTTGCATCACAATTAACTATTTTTTGCCAGGCATTCATTGTGGAACAAAAGTGATTTTCTCGGCGCGTTAAGCATTTTGAGTAATTTGCCGATGGGTTTCAGAACGGCTTGCATTGAAATTTACTATTTTTTGCCAGACATTCATTGTGGAACAAAAGTGATTGTCTCGGCGAGTTAAGCATTTTGAGTAATTTGCTGATTGGTTTCAGAACGGCTTGCATCACAATTAACTATTTTTTGCTAGGCATTCATTGTGGAACAAAAGTGATTTTCCCGGCGAGTTAAGCATTTTGAGTAATTTGCCGATTGCTTTCAGAACGGCTTGCATTGACATTTACTATTTTTTGCCAGACATTCATTGTGTAACAAAAGTGATTTTTTCGGCGAGTTAAGCATTTTGAGTAATTTGCCGATTGGTTTCAAACGGCTTGCATTGAAATTTACTATTTTTTGCCAGACATTCATTGTGGGAAAAAAGTGATTTTCACGCCGAGTTAAGCATTTTGAGTAATTTGCCGATGGGTTTCAGAACGGCTTGCATCAAAATTAACTATTTTTTGCCAGACATTCATTGTGGGAAAAAAGTGATTTTCTCGACGCGTTAAGCATTTTGAGTAATTTGCCGATTGGTTTCAGAACGGCTAGCATTGGAATTTACTATTTTTTGCCAGGCATTCATTGCGGAACAAGAGTGATTTTCTCGGCGCGTTATGCATTTTGAGTAATTTGCCGATTGCTTTCAGAACGGCTTGCATTGAAATTTACTATATTTTGCAAGACATTCGTTGTGGAGCAAAAGTGATTTTCTCGCCGAGTTAAGCATTTTGAGTAATTTGCCGATTGGTTTCAGAACGGCTTGCATCAAAATTAACTATTTTTTGCCAGGCATTCATTGTGGAACAAAAGTGATTTTCTCGGCGCGTTAAGCATTTTGAGTAATTTGCCGAATGCTTTCAGAACGGCTTGCATTGACATTTACTATTTTTTGCCAGACATTCATTGTGTAACAAAAGTGATTTTCTCGGCGAGATAAGTATTTTGAGTAATTTGCCGATTGGTTTCAGAACACCTTGCATCACAATTAACTATTTTTTGCCAGGCATTCATTGTGGAACAAAAGTGATTTTCTCGGCGCGTTAAGCATTTTGAGTAATTTGCCGATGGGTTTCAGAACGGCTTGCATTGAAATTTACTATTTTTTGCCAGACATTCATTGTGGAACAAAAGTGATTTTCTCGGCGAGTTAAGCATTTTGAGTAATTTGCCGATTGGTTTCAGAACGGCTTGCAACACAATTAACTATTTTTTGCCAGGCATTCATTGTGGAACAAAAGTGATTTTCCCGGCGAGTTAAGCATTTTGAGTAATTTGCCGATTGCTTTCAGAACGGCTTGCATTGACATTTACTATTTTTTGCCAGACATTCATTGTGTAACAAAAGTGATTTTCTCGGCGAGATAAGCATTTTGAGTAATTTGCCGATTGGTTTCAGAACACCTTGCATCACAATTTACTATTTTTTGCCAGGCATTCATTCTGGAACAAAAGTGATTTTCTCGGCGCGTTAAGCATTTTGAGTAATTTGCCGATGGGTTTCAGAACGGCTTGCATTGAAATTTACTATTCTTTGCCAGGCATTCATTGCGGAACAAGAGTGATTTTCTCGGCGCGTTATGCATTTTGAGTAATTTGCCGATTGCTTTCAGAACACCTTGCATCACAATTAACTATTTTTTGCCAGGCATTCATTGCGGAACAAAAGTGATGTTCTCGGCGAGTTAAGCATTTTGAGTAATTTGCCGATTGGTCTCAGAACGGCTTGCATCACAATTAACTATTTTTTGCCAGACATTCATTGTGGGAAAAAAGTGATTTTCTCGGCGAGTTAAGCATTTTGAGTAATTTGCCGATTGGTTTCAGAACGGCTAGCATTGAAATTTACTATTTTTTGCCAGGCATTCATTGCGGAACAAGAGTGATTTTCTCGGCGCGTAATGCATTTTGAGTAATTTGCCGATTGCTTTCAGAACGGCTTGCATCAAAATTAACTATTTTTTGCCAGACATTCATTGTGGGAAAAAAGTGATTTTCTCGGGCCAGTTCAGCAGTTTGAGAAATTTGCCGATGGGTTTCAGAACGGCTTGCATCACAATTAACTATTTTTTGCCAGGCATTCATTGTGGAACAAAAGTGATTTTCTCGGCGCGTTAAGCATTTTGAGTAATTTGCCGATGGGTTTCAGAACGGCTTGCATTGAAATTTACTATTCTTTGCCAGGCATTCATTGCGGAACAAGAGTGATTTTCTCGGCGCGTTATGCATTTTGAGTAATTTGCCGATTGCTTTCAGAACACCTTGCATCACAATTAACTATTTTTTGCCAGGCGTTCATTGCGGAACAAAAGTGATTTTCTCGGCGGGATAAGCATTTTGAGTAATTTGCCGATTGGTTTCAGAACACCTTGCATCACAATTAACTATTTTTTGCCAGGCATTCATTGTGGAACAAAAGTGATTTTCTCGGCTCGTTAAGTATTTTGAGTAATTTGCCGATGGGTTTCAGAACGGCTTGCATTGAAATTTACTATTTTTTGCCAGACATTCATTGTGGAACAAAAGTGATTTTCTCGGCGAGTTAAGCATTTTGAGTAATTTGCCGATTGGTTTCAGAAAGGCTTGCATCACAATTAACTATTTTTTGCCAGGCATTCATTGTGGAACAAATGTGATGTTCTCGGCGAGTTAAGCGTTTTGAGTAATTTGCCGATTGGTCTCAGAACGGCTTGCATCACAATTAACTATTTTTTGCCAGACATTCATTGTGGGAAAAAAGTGATTTTCTCGGCGAGTTAAGCATTTTGAGTAATTTGCCGATTGGTTTCAGAACGGCTAGCATTGAAATTTACTATTTTTTGCCAGGCATTCATTGCGGAACAAGAGTGATTTTCTCGGCGCGTTATGCATTTTGAGTAATTTGCCGATTGCTTTCAGAACGGCTTGCATCAAAATTAACTATTTTTTGCCAGACATTCATTGTGGGAAAAAAGTGATTTTCTCGGGCCAGTTCAGCAGTTTGAGAAATTTGCCGATGGGTTTCAGAACGGCTTGCATCACAATTAACTATTTTTTGCCAGGCATTCATTGTGGAACAAAAGTGATTTTCTCGGCGCGTTAAGCATTTTGAGTAATTTGCCGATGGGTTTCAGAACGGCTTGCATTGAAATTTACTATTTTTTGCCAGACATTCATTGTGTAACAAAAGTGATTTTCTCGGCGAGATAAGCATTTTGAGTAATTTGCCGATTGGTTTCAGAACACCTTGCATCACAATTAACTATTTTTTGCCAGGCATTCATTGTGGAACAAAAGTGATTTTCTCGGCGCGTTAAGCATTTTGAGTAATTTGCCGATGGGTTTCAGAACGGCTTGCATTGAAATTTACTATTTTTTGCCAGACATTCATTGTGGAACAAAAGTGATTGTCTCGGCGAGTTAAGCATTTTGAGTAATTTGCTGATTGGTTTCAGAACGGCTTGCATCACAATTAACTATTTTTTGCTAGGCATTCATTGTGGAACAAAAGTGATTTTCCCGGCGAGTTAAGCATTTTGAGTAATTTGCCGATTGCTTTCAGAACGGCTTGCATTGACATTTACTATTTTTTGCCAGACATTCATTGTGTAACAAAAGTGATTTTCTCGGCGAGTTAAGCATTTTGAGTAATTTGCCGATTGGTTTCAGAACGGCTTGCATCACAATTAACTATTTTTTGCCAGGCATTCATTGTGGAACAAAAGTGATTTTCTCGGCGCGTTAAGCATGTTGAGTAATTTGCCGATTGGTTTCAGAACGGCTTGCATTGAAATTTACTATTTTTTGCCAGACATTCATTGTGGAACAAAAGTGATTTTCTCGGTGAGTTAAGCATTTTGAGTAATTTGCCGATTGGTTTCAAACGGCTTGCATTGAAATTTACTATTTTTTGCCAGACATTCATTGTGGGAAAAAAGTGATTTTCACGCCGAGTTAAGCATTTTGAGTAATTTGCCGATGGGTTTCAGAACGGCTTGCATCAAAATTAACTATTTTTTGCCAGACATTCATTGTGGGAAAAAAGTGATTTTCTCGACGCGTTAAGCATTTTGAGTAATTTGCCGATTGGTTTCAGAACGGCTAGCATTGGAATTTACTATTTTTTGCCAGGCATTCATTGCGGAACAAGAGTGATTTTCTCGGCGCGTTATGCATTTTGAGTAATTTGCCGATTGCTTTCAGAACGGCTTGCATTGAAATTTACTATATTTTGCAAGACATTCGTTGTGGAGCAAAAGTGATTTTCTCGCCGAGTTAAGCATTTTGAGTAATTTGCCGATTGGTTTCAGAACGGCTTGCATCAAAATTAACTATTTTTTGCCAGGCATTCATTGTGGAACAAAAGTGATTTTCTCGGCGCGTTAAGCATTTTGAGTAATTTGCCGAATGCTTTCAGAACGGCTTGCATTGACATTTACTATTTTTTGCCAGACATTCATTGTGTAACAAAAGTGATTTTCTCGGCGAGATAAGTATTTTGAGTAATTTGCCGATTGGTTTCAGAACACCTTGCATCACAATTAACTATTTTTTGCCAGGCATTCATTGTGGAACAAAAGTGATTTTCTCGGCGCGTTAAGCATTTTGAGTAATTTGCCGATGGGTTTCAGAACGGCTTGCATTGAAATTTACTATTTTTTTGCCAGACATTCATTGTGGAACAAAAGTGATTTTCTCGGCGAGTTAAGCATTTTGAGTAATTTGCCGATTGGTTTCAGAACGGCTTGCAACACAATTAACTATTTTTTGCCAGGCATTCATTGTGGAACAAAAGTGATTTTCCCGGCGAGTTAAGCATTTTGAGTAATTTGCCGATTGCTTTCAGAACGGCTTGCATTGACATTTACTATTTTTTGCCAGACATTCATTGTGTAACAAAAGTGATTTTCTCGGCGAGATAAGCATTTTGAGTAATTTGCCGATTGGTTTCAGAACACCTTGCATCACAATTTACTATTTTTTGCCAGGCATTCATTCTGGAACAAAAGTGATTTTCTCGGCGCGTTAAGCATTTTGAGTAATTTGCCGATGGGTTTCAGAACGGCTTGCATTGAAATTTACTATTCTTTGCCAGGCATTCATTGCGGAACAAGAGTGATTTTCTCGGCGCGTTATGCATTTTGAGTAATTTGCCGATTGCTTTCAGAACACCTTGCATCACAATTAACTATTTTTTGCCAGGCATTCATTGCGGAACAAAAGTGATTTTCTCGGCGGGATAAGCATTTTGAGTAATTTGCCGATTGGTTTCAGAACACCTTGCATCACAATTAACTATTTTTTGCCAGGCATTCATTGTGGAACAAAAGTGATTTTCTCGGCGCGTTAAGTATTTTGAGTAATTTGCCGATGGGTTTCAGAACGGCTTGCATTGAAATTTACTATTTTTTGCCAGACATTCATTGTGGAACAAAAGTGATTTTCTCGGCGAGTAAAGCATTTTGAGTAATTTGCCGATTGGTTTCAGAACGGCTTGCATCACAATTAACTATTTTTTGCCAGGCATTCATTGTGGAACAAATGTGATGTTCTCGGCGAGTTAAGCATTTTGAGTAATTTGCCGATTGGTCTCAGAACGGCTTGCATCACAATTAACTATTTTTTGCCAGACATTCATTGTGGGAAAAAAGTGATTTTCTCGGCGAGTTAAGCATTTTGAGTAATTTGCCGATTGGTTTCAGAACGGCTAGCATTGAAATTTACTATTTTTTGCCAGGCATTCATTGCGGAACAAGAGTAATTTTCTCGGCGCGTTATGCATTTTGAGTAATTTGCCGATTGCTTTCAGAACGGCTTGCATCAAAATTAACTGTTTTTTGCCAGACATTCATTGTGGGAAAAAAGTGATTTTCTCGGGCCAGTTCAGCAGTTTGAGAAATTTGCCGATGGGTTTCAGAACGGCTTGCATCACAATTAACTATTTTTTGCCAGGCATTCATTGTGGAACAAAAGTGATTTTCTCGGCGCGTTAAGCATTTTGAGTAATTTGCCGATGGGTTTCAGAACGGCTTGCATTGAAATTTACTATTTTTTGCCAGACATTCATTGTGGAACAAAAGTGATTTTCTCGGCGAGTTAAGCATTTTGAGTAATTTGCCGATTGGTTTCAGAACGGCTTGCATTGAAATTTACTATTTTTTGCCAGACATTCATTGTGGAACAAAAGTGATTGTCTCGGCGAGTTAAGCATTTTGAGTAATTTGCTGATTGGTTTCAGAACGGCTTGCATCACAATTAACTATTTTTTGCTAGGCATTCATTGTGGAACAAAAGTGATTTTCCCGGCGAGTTAAGCATTTTGAGTAATTTGCCGATGGGTTTCAGAACGGCTTCCATTGAAATTTACTATTTTTTGCCAGACATTCATTGTGTAACAAAAGTGATTTTCTTGGCGAGATAAGCATTTTGAGTAATTTGCCGATTGGTTTCAGAACACCTTGCATCACAATTAACTATTTTTTGCCAGGCATTCATTGTGGAACAAAAGTGATTTTCTCGGCGCGTTAAGCATTTTGAGTAATTTGCCGATGGGTTTCAGAACGGCTTGCATTGAAATTTACTATTTTTTGCCAGACATTCATTGTGGAACAAAAGTGATTTTCTCGGCGAGTTAAGCATTTTGAGTAATTTGCCGATTGGTTTCAGAACGGCTTGCATTGAAATTTACTATTTTTTGCCAGACATTCATTGTGGAACAAAAGTGATTGTCTCGGCGAGTTAAGCATTTTGAGTAATTTGCCGATTGGTTTCAGAACGGCTTGCATCACAATTAACTATTTTTTGCTAGGCATTCATTGTGGAACAAAAGTGATTTTCCCGGCGAGTTAAGCATTTTGAGTAATTTGCCGATTGCTTTCAGAACGGCTTGCATTGACATTTACTATTTTTTGCCAGACATTCATTGTGTAACAAAAGTGATTTTCTCGGCGAGTTAAGCATTTTGAGTAATTTGCCGATTGGTTTCAGAACGGCTTGCATCACAATTAACTATTTTTTGCCAGGCATTCATTGTGGAACAAAAGTGATTTTCTCGGCGCGTTAAGCATGTTGAGTAATTTGCCGATTGGTTTCAGAACGGCTTGCATTGAAATTTACTATTTTTTGCCAGACATTCATTGTGGAACAAAAGTGATTTTCTCGGCGAGTTAAGCATTTTGAGTAATTTGCCGATTGGTTTCAAACGGCTTGCATTGAAATTTACTATTTTTTGCCAGACATTCATTGTGGGAAAAAAGTGATTTTCACGCCGAGTTAAGCATTTTGAGTAATTTGCCGATGGGTTTCAGAACGGCTTGCATCAAAATTAACTATTTTTTGCCAGACATTCATTGTGGGAAAAAAGTGATTTTCTCGACGCGTTAAGCATTTTGAGTAATTTGCCGATTGGTTTCAGAACGGCTAGCATTGGAATTTACTATTTTTTGCAAGACATTCGTTGTGGAGCAAAAGTGATTTTCTCGCCGAGTTAAGCATTTTGAGTAATTTGCCGATTGGTTTCAGAACGGCTTGCATCAAAATTAACTATTTTTTGCCAGGCATTCATTGTGGAACAAAAGTGATTTTCTCGGCGCGTTAAGCATTTTGAGTAATTTGCCGATTGCTTTCAGAACGGCTTGCATTGACATTTACTATTTTTTGCCAGACATTCATTGTGTAACAAAAGTGATTTTCTCGGCGAGATAAGTATTTTGAGTAATTTGCCGATTGGTTTCAGAACACCTTGCATCACAATTAACTATTTTTTGCCAGGCATTCATTGTGGAACAAAAGTGATTTTCTCGGCGCGTTAAGCATTTTGAGTAATTTGCCGATGGGTTTCAGAACGGCTTGCATTGAAATTTACTATTTTTTGCCAGACATTCATTGTGGAACAAAAGTGATTTTCTCGGCGAGTTAAGCATTTTGAGTAATTTGCCGATTGGTTTCAGAACGGCTTGCAACACAATTAACTATTTTTTGCCAGGCATTCATTGTGGAACAAAAGTGATTTTCCCGGCGAGTTAAGCATTTTGAGTAATTTGCCGATTGCTTTCAGAACGGCTTGCATTGACATTTACTATTTTTTGCCAGACATTCATTGTGTAACAAAAGTGATTTTCTCGGCGAGATAACCATTTTGAGTAATTTGCCGATTGGTTTCAGAACACCTTGCATCACAATTTACTATTTTTTGCCAGGCATTCATTCTGGAACAAAAGTGATTTTCTCGGCGCGTTAAGCATTTTGAGTAATTTGCCGATGGGTTTCAGAACGGCTTGCATTGAAATTTACTATTCTTTGCCAGGCATTCATTGCGGAACAAGAGTGATTTTCTCGGCGCGTTATGCATTTTGAGTAATTTGCCGATTGCTTTCAGAACACCTTGCATCACAATTAACTATTTTTTGCCAGGCATTCATTGCGGAACAAAAGTGATTTTCTCGGCGGGATAAGCATTTTGAGTAATTTGCCGATTGGTTTCAGAACACCTTGCATCACAATTAACTATTTTTTGCCAGGCATTCATTGTGGAACAAAAGTGATTTTCTCGGCGCGTTAAGTATTTTGAGTAATTTGCCGATGGGTTTCAGAACGGCTTGCATTGAAATTTACTATTTTTTGCCAGACATTCATTGTGGAACAAAAGTGATTTTCTCGGCGAGTTAAGCATTTTGAGTAATTTGCCGATTGGTTTCAGAACGGCTTGCATCACAATTAACTATTTTTTGCCAGGCATTCATTGTGGAACAAATGTGATGTTCTCGGCGAGTTAAGCATTTTGAGTAATTTGCCGATTGGTCTCAGAACGGCTTGCATCACAATTAACTATTTTTTGCCAGACATTCATTGTGGGAAAAAAGTGATTTTCTCGGCGAGTTAAGCATTTTGAGTAATTTGCCGATTGGTTTCAGAACGGCTAGCATTGAAATTTACTATTTTTTGCCAGGCATTCATTGCGGAACAAGAGTGATTTTCTCGGCGCGTTATGCATTTTGAGTAATTTGCCGATTGCTTTCAGAACGGCTTGCATCAAAATTAACTATTTTTTGCCAGACATTCATTGTGGGAAAAAAGTGATTTTCTCGGGCCAGTTCAGCAGTTTGAGAAATTTGCCGATGGGTTTCAGAACGGCTTGCATCACAATTAACTATTTTTTGCCAGGCATTCATTGTGGAACAAAAGTGATTTTCTCGGCGCGTTAAGCATTTTGAGTAATTTGCCGATGGGTTTCAGAACGGCTTGCATTGAAATTTACTATTTTTTGCCAGACATTCATTGTGTAACAAAAGTTATTTTCTCGGCGAGATAAGCATTTTGAGTAA
This sequence comes from Scyliorhinus torazame, assembly GCF_047496885.1. Lineage (NCBI taxonomy): Eukaryota > Metazoa > Chordata > Chondrichthyes > Carcharhiniformes > Scyliorhinidae > Scyliorhinus > Scyliorhinus torazame. The sequence goes on along the minus strand of NC_092711.1, from coordinate 998,362 downwards.
TTTGCCGATTGGTTTCAGAACACCTTGCATCACAATTAACTATTTTTTGCCAGGCATTCATTGTGGAACAAAAGTGATTTTCTCGGGGCGTTAAGCATTTTGAGTAATTTGCCGATGGGTTTCAGAACGGCTTGCATTGAAATTTACTATTTTTTGCCAGATATTCATTGTGGAACAAAAGTGATTTTCTCGGCGAGTTAAGCATTTTGAGTAATTTGCCGATTGGTTTCAGAACGGCTTGCATTGAAATTTACTATTTTTTGCCAGACATTCATTGTGGAACAAAAGTGATTGTCTCGGCGAGTTAAGCATTTTGAGTAATTTGCTGATTGGTTTCAGAACGGCTTGCATCACAATTAACTATTTTTTGCTAGGCATTCATTGTGGAACAAAAGTGATTTTCCCGGCGAGTTAAGCATTTTGAGTAATTTGCCGATGGGTTTCAGAACGGCTTCCATTGAAATTTACTATTTTTTGCCAGACATTCATTGTGTAACAAAAGTGATTTTCTTGGCGAGATAAGCATTTTGAGTAATTTGCCGATTGGTTTCAGAACACCTTGCATCACAGTTAACTATTTTTTGCCAGGCATTCATTGTGGAACAAAAGTGATTTTCTCGGCGCGTTAAGCATTTTGAGTAATTTGCCGATGGGTTTCAGAACGGCTTGCATTGAAATTTACTATTTTTTGCCAGACATTCATTGTGGAACAAACGTGATTTTCTCGGCGAGTTAAGCATTTTGAGTAATTTGCCGATTGGTTTCAGAACGGCTTGCATTGAAATTTACTATTTTTTGCCAGACATTCATTGTGGAACAAAAGTGATTGTCTCGGCGAGTTAAGCATTTTGAGTAATTTGCTGATTGGTTTCAGAACGGCTTGCATCACAATTAACTATTTTTTGCTAGGCATTCATTGTGGAACAAAAGTGATTTTCCCGGCGAGTTAAGCATTTTGAGTAATTTGCCGATTGCTTTCAGAACGGCTTGCATTGACATTTACTATTTTTTGCCAGACATTCATTGTGTAACAAAAGTGATTTTCTCGGCGAGTTAAGCATTTTGAGTAATTTGCCGATTGGTTTCAGAACGGCTTGCATCACAATTAACTATTTTTTGCCAGGCATTCATTGTGGAACAAAAGTGATTTTCTCGGCGCGTTAAGCATGTTGAGTAATTTGCCGATTGGTTTCAGAACGGCTAGCATTGGAATTTACTATTTTTTGCCAGGCATTCATTGCGGAACAAGAGTGATTTTCTCGGTGCGTTATGCATTTTGAGTAATTTGCCGATTCCTTTCAGAACGGCTTGCATTGAAATTTACTATATTTTGCAAGACATTCGTTGTGGAGCAAAAGTGATTTTCTCGCCGAGTTAAGCATTTTGAGTAATTTGCCGATTGGTTTCAGAACGGCTTGCATCAAAATTAACTATTTTTTGCCAGGCATTCATTGTGGAACAAAAGTGATTTTCTCGGCGCGTTAAGCATTTTGAGTAATTTGCCGATTGCTTTCAGAACGGCTTGCATTGACATTTACTATTTTTTGCCAGACATTCATTGTGTAACCAAAGTGATTTTCTCGGCGAGATAAGTATTTTGAGTAATTTGCCGATTGGTTTCACAACACCTTGCATCACAATTAACTATTTTTTGCCAGGCATTCATTGTGGAACAAAAGTGATTTTCTCGGCGCGTTAAGCATTTTGAGTAATTTGCCGATGGGTTTCAGAACGGCTTGCATTGAAATTTACTATTTTTTGCCAGACATTCATTGTGGAACAAAAGTGATTTTCTCGGCGAGTTAAGCATTTTGAGTAATTTGCCGATTGGTTTCAGAACGGCTTGCAACACAATTAACTATTTTTTGCCAGGCATTCATTGTGGAACAAAAGTGATTTTCCCGGCGAGTTAAGCATTTTGAGTAATTTGCCGATTGCTTTCAGAACGGCTTGCATTGACATTTACTATTTTTTGCCAGACATTCATTGTGTAACAAAAGTGATTTTCTCGGCGAGATAAGCATTTTGAGTAATTTGCCGATTGGTTTCAGAACACCTTGCATCACAATTTACTATTTTTTGCCAGGCATTCATTCTGGAACAAAAGTGATTTTCTCGGCGAATTAAGCATTTTGAGTGATTTGCCGATTGGTTTCAGAACGGCTTGAATCAAAATTAACTATTTTTTGCCAGACATTCATTGTGGGAAAAAAGTGATTTTCTCGGCGAGTTAAGCATTTTGAGTAATTTGCCGATTTGTTTCAGAACGGCTTGCATCACAATTAACTATTTTTTGCCAGGCATTCATTGTGGGAAAAAAGTGATTTTCTCGGCGAGTTAAGCATTTTGAGTAATTTGCCGATGGGTTTCAGAACGGCTTGCATTGACATTTACTATTTTTTGCCAGCCATTCATTGTGGAACAAAAGTGATTTTCTCGGCGAGTTAAGCATTTTGGGTAATTTGCCGATTGGTTTCAAACGGCTTGCATTGAAATTTACTATTTTTTGCCAGACATTCATTGTGGGAAAAAAGTGATTTTCACGCCGAGTTAAGCATTTTGAGTAATTTGCCGATGGGTTTCAGAACGGCTTGCATCAAAATTAACTATTTTTTGCCAGACATTCATTGTGGGAAAAAAGTGATTTTCTCGACGAGTTAAGCATTTTGAGTAATTTGCCGATTGGTTTCAGAACGGCTTGCATTGAAATTTACTATTTTTTGCCAGGCATTCATTGCGGAACAAAAGTGATTTTCTCGGCGAGTTAAGCATTTTGAGTAATTTGCCGATGGGTTTCAGAACGGCTTGCATTGAAATTTACTATTTTTTGCCAGACATTCATTGTGGAACAAAAGTGATTTTCTCGGCGAGTTAAGCATTTTGAGTAATTTGCCGATTGGTTTCAGAACGGCTTGCATCACAATTAACTATTTTTTGCCAGGCATTCGTTGTGGAACAAATGTGATGTTCTCGGCGAGTTAAGCATTTTGAGTAATTTGCCGATTGGTTTCAGAACGGCTTGCATCACAATTAACTATTTTTTGCCAGGTATTCATTGTGGAACAAAAGCGATTTTCTCGGCGAATTAAGCATTTTGAGTAATTTGCCGATTGGTTTCAGAACGGCTTGCATCAAAATTAACTATTTTTTGCCAGACATTCATTGTGGGAAAAAGTGATTTTCTCGGGCCAGTTCAGCAGTTTGAGAAATTTGCCGATTTGTTTCAGAACGGCTTGCATCACAATTAACTATTTTTTGCCAGCCATGCTTTGTGGAACAAAAGTGATTTTCTCGGCGAATTAAGCATTTTGAGTAATTTACCGATTGGTTTCAGAACGGCTTGCATCACAATTAACTATTTTTTGCCAGACATTCATTGTGGGAAAAAAGTGATTTTCTCGGCGAGTTAAGCATTTTGAGTAATTTGCCGATTTGTTTCAGAACGGCTTGCATCACAATTAACTATTTTTTGCCAGGCATGCTTTGTGGAACAAAAGTGATTTTCTCGGCGAATTAAGCATTTTGAGTAATTTGCCGATTGGTTTCAGAACGGCTTGCATTGACATTTACTATTTTTTGCCAGCCATTCATTGTGGAACAAAAGTGATTTTCTCGGCGAGTTAAGCATTTTGGGTAATTTGCCGATTGGTTTCAAACGGCTTGCATTGAAATTTACTATTTTTTGCCAGACATTCATTGTGGGAAAAAAGTGATTTTCACGCCGAGTTAAGCATTTTGAGTAATTTGCCGATGGGTTTCAGAACGGCTTGCATCAAAATTAACTATTTTTTGCCAGACATTCATTGTGGGAAAAAAGTGATTTTCTCGACGAGTTAAGCATTTTGAGTAATTTGCCGATTGGTTTCAGAACGGCTTGCATTGAAATTTACTATTTTTTGCCAGGCATTCATTGCGGAACAAAAGTGATTTTCTCGGCGAGTTAAGCATTTTGAGTAATTTGCCGATGGGTTTCAGAACGGCTTGCATTGAAATTTACTATTTTTTGCCAGACATTCATTGTGGAACAAAAGTGATTTTCTCGGCGAGTTAAGCATTTTGAGTAATTTGCCGATTGGTTTCAGAACGGCTTGCATCACAATTAACTATTTTTTGCCAGGCATTCGTTGTGGAACAAATGTGATGTTCTCGGCGAGTTAAGCATTTTGAGTAATTTGCCGATTGGTTTCAGAACGGCTTGCATCACAATTAATGATTTTTTGCCAGGTATTCATTGTGGGACAAAAGTGATTTTCTCGGCGAATTAAGCATTTTGAGTAATTTGCCGATTGGTTTCAGAACGGCTTGCATCAAAATTAACTATTTTTTGCCAGACATTCATTGTGGGAAAAAAGTGATTTTCTCGGGCCAGTTCAGCAGTTTGAGAAATTTGCCGATGGGTTTCAGAACGGCTTGCATCACAATTAACTATTTTTTGCCAGGCATTCATTGTGTAACAAAAGTGATTTTCTCGGCGAGATAAGCATTTTGAGTAATTTGCCGATTGGTTTCAGAACACCTTGCATCACAATTAACTATTTTTTGCCAGGCATTCATTGTGGAACAAAAGTGATTTTCTCGGCGCGTTAAGCATTTTGAGTAATTTGCCGATGGGTTTCAGAACGGCTTGCATTGAAATTTACTATTTTTTGCCAGCCATTCATTGTGGAACAAAAGTGATTTTCTCGGCGAGTTAAGCATTTTGTGTAATTTGCCGATTGGTTTCAAACGGCTTGCATTGAAATTTACTATTTTTTGCCAGACATTCATTGTGGGAAAAAAGTGATTTTCACGCCGAGTTAAGCATTTTGAGTAATTTGCCGATTGGTTTCAGAACGGTTAGCATCACAATTAACTATTTTTTGCCAGGCATTCATTGTGGAACAAATGTGATGTTCTCGGCGAGTTAAGCATTTTGAGTAATTTGCCGATTGGTTTCAGAACGGCTTGCATCACAATTAACTATTTTTTGCCAGGTATTCATTGTGGAACAAAAGTGATTTTCTCGGCGAATTAAGCATTTTGAGTAATTTGCCGATTGGTTTCAGAACGGCTTGCATCAAAATTAACTATTTTTTGCCAGACATTCATTGTGGGAAAAAAGTGATTTTCTCGGGCCAGTTCAGCAGTTTGAGAAATTTGCCGATGGGTTTCAGAACGGCTTGCATCACAATTAACTATTTTTTGCCAGGCATTCATTGTGTAACAAAAGTGATTTTCTCGGCGAGATAAGCATTTTGAGTAATTTGCCGATTGGTTTCAGAACACCTTGCATCACAATTAACTATTTTTTGCCAGGCATTCATTGTGGAACAAAAGTGATTTTCTCGGCGCGTTAAGCATTTTGAGTAATTTGCCGATGGGTTTCAGAACGGCTTGCATTGAAATTTACTATTTTTTGCCAGACATTCATTGTGGAACAAAAGTGATTTTCTCGGCGAGTTAAGCATTTTGAGTAATTTGCCGATTGGTTTCAGAACGGCTTGCAACACAATTAACTATTTTTTGCCAGGCATTCATTGTGGAACAAAAGTGATTTTCCCGGCGAGTTAAGCATTTTGAGTAATTTGCCGATTGCTTTCAGAACGGCTTGCATTGACATTTACTATTTTTAGCCAGACATTCATTGTGTAACCAAAGTGATTTTCTCGGCGAGATAAGCATTTTGAGTAATTTGCCGATTGGTTTCAGAACACCTTGCATCACAATTTACTATTTTTTGCCAGGCATTCATTCTGGAACAAAAGTGATTTTCTCGGCGAATTAAGCATTTTGAGTGATTTGCCGATTGGTTTCAGAACGGCTTGAATCAAAATTAACTATTTTTTGCCAGACATTCATTGAGGGAAAAAAGTGATTTTCCCGGCGAGTTAAGCATTTTGAGTAATTTGCCGATTTGTTTCAGAACGGCTTGCATCACAATTAACTATTTTTTGCCAGGCATGCTTTGTGGAACAAAAGTGATTTTCTCGGCGAATTAAGCATTTTGAGTAATTTGCCGATTGGTTTCAGAACGGCTTGCATCACAATTAACTATTTTTTGCCAGACATTCATTGTGGGAAAAAAGTGATTTTCTCGGCGAGTTAAACATTTTGAGTAATTTGCCGATGGGTTTCAGAACGGCTTGCATTGACATTTACTATTTTTTGCCAGCCATTCATTGTGGAACAAAAGTGATTTTCTCGGCGAGTTAAGCATTTTGGGTAATTTGCCGATTGGTTTCAAACGGCTTGCATTGAAATTTACTATTTTTTGCCAGACATTCATTGTGGAACAAAAGTGATTTTCTCGGCGAGTTAAGCATTTTGAGTAATTTGCCGATTGGTTTCAGAACGGCTTGCATCACAATTAACTATTTTTTGCCAGGCATTCGTTGTGGAACAAATGTGATGTTCTCGGCGAGTTAAGCATTTTGAGTAATTTGCCGATTGGTTTCAGAACGGCTTGCATCACAATTAACTATTTTTTGCCAGGTATTCATTGTGGAACAAAAGTGATTTTCTCGGCGAGTTAAGCATTTTGGGTAATTTGCCGATTGGTTTCAAACGGCTTGCATTGAAATTTACTATTTTTTGCCAGACATTCAATGTGGGAAAAAAGTGATTTTCACGCCGAGTTAAGCATTTTGAGTAATTTGCCGATGGGTTTCAGAACGGCTTGCATCAAAATTAACTATTTTTTGCCAGACATTCATTGTGGGAAAAAAGTGATTTTCTCGACGAGTTAAGCATTTTGAGTAATTTGCCGATTGGTTTCAGAACGGCTTGCATTGAAATTTACTATTTTTTGCCAGGCATTCATTGCGGAACAAAAGTGATTTTCTCGGCGAGTTAAGCATTTTGAGTAATTTGTCGATGGGTTTCAGAACGGCTTGCATTGAAATTTACTATTTTTTGCCAGACATTCATTGTGGAACAAAAGTGATTTTCTCGGCGAGTTAAGCATTTTGAGTAATTTGCCGATTGGTTTCAGAACGGCTTGCATCACAATTAACTATTTTTTGCCAGGCATTCGTTGTGGAACAAATGTGATGTTCTCGGCGAGTTAAGCATTTTGAGTAATTTGCCGATTGGTTTCAGAACGGCTTGCATCACAATTAACTATTTTTTGCCAGGTATTCATTGTGGAACAAAAGTGATTTTCTCGGCGAATTAAGCATTTTGAGTAATTTGCCGATTGGTTTCAGAACGGCTTGCATCAAAATTAACTATTTTTTGCCAGACATTCATTGTGGGAAAAAAGTGATTTTCTCGGGCCAGTTCAGCAGTTTGAGAAATTTGCCGATTTGTTTCAGAACGGCTTGCATCACAATTAACTATTTTTTGCCAGCCATGCTTTGTGGAACAAAAGTGATTTTCTCGGCGAATTAAGCATTTTGAGTAATTTACCGATTGGTTTCAGAACGGCTTGCATCACAATTAACTATTTTTTGCCAGACATTCATTGTGGGAAAAAAGTGATTTTCTCGGCGAGTTAAGCATTTTGAGTAATTTGCCGATTTGTTTCAGAACGGCTTGCATCACAATTAACTATTTTTTGCCAGGCATGCTTTGTGGAACAAAAGTGATTTTCTCGGCGAATTAAGCATTTTGAGTAATTTGCCGATTGGTTTCAGAACGGCTTGCATCACAATTAACTATTTTTTGCCAGACATTCATTGTGGGAAAAAAGTGATTTTCTCGGCGAGTTAAACATTTTGAGTAATTTGCCGATGGGTTTCAGAACGGCTTGCATTGACATTTACTATTTTTTGCCAGCCATTCATTGTGGAACAAAAGTGATTTTCTCGGCGAGTTAAGCATTTTGGGTAATTTGCCGATTGGTTTCAAACGGCTTGCATTGAAATTTACTATTTTTTGCCAGACATTCATTGTGGGAAAAAAGTGATTTTCACGCCGAGTTAAGCATTTTGAGTAATTTGCCGATGGGTTTCAGAACGGCTTGCATTGAAATTTACTATTTTTTGCCAGGCATTCATTGCGGAACAAAAGTGATTTTCTGGGCGAGTTAAGCATTTTGAGTAATTTGCCGATGGGTTTCAGAACGGCTTGCATTGAAATTTACTATTTTTTGCCAGACATTCATTGTGGAACAAAAGTGATTTTCTCGGCGAGTTAAGCATTTTGAGTAATTTGCCGATTGGTTTCAGAACGGCTTGCATCACAATTAACTATTTTTTGCCAGGCATTCGTTGTGGAACAAATGTGATGTTCTCGGCGAGTTAAGCATTTTGAGTAATTTGCCGATTGGTTTCAGAACGGCTTGCATCACAATTAACTATTTTTTGCCAGGTATTCATTGTGGAACAAAAGTGATTTTCTCGGCGAGTTAAGCATTTTGGGTAATTTGCCGATTGGTTTCAAACGGCTTGCATTGAAATTTACTATTTTTTGCCAGACATTCATTGTGGGAAAAAAGTGATTTTCACGCCGAGTTAAGCATTTTGAGTAATTTGCCGATGGGTTTCAGAACGGCTTGCATCAAAATTAACTATTTTTTGCCAGACATTCATTGTGGGAAAAAAGTGATTTTCTCGACGAGTTAAGCATTTTGAGTAATTTGCCGATTGGTTTCAGAACGGCTTGCATTGAAATTTACTATTTTTTGCCAGGCATTCATTGCGGAACAAAAGTGATTTTCTCGGCGAGTTAAGCATTTTGAGTAATTTGCCGATGGGTTTCAGAACGGCTTGCATTGAAATTTACTATTTTTTGCCAGACATTCATTGTGGAACAAAAGTGATTTTCTCGGCGAGTTAAGCATTTTGAGTAATTTGCCGATTGGTTTCAGAACGGCTTGCATCACAATTAACTATTTTTTGCCAGGCATTCGTTGTGGAACAAATGTGATGTTCTCGGCGAGTTAAGCATTTTGAGTAATTTGCCGATTGGTTTCAGAACGGCTTGCATCACAATTAACTATTTTTTGCCAGGTATTCATTGTGGAACAAAAGTGATTTTCTCGGCGAATTAAGCATTTTGAGTAATTTGCCGATTGGTTTCAGAACGGCTTGCATCAAAATTAACTATTTTTTGCCAGACATTCATTGTGGGAAAAAAGTGATTTTCTCGGGCCAGTTCAGCAGTTTGAGAAATTTGCCGATTTGTTTCAGAACGGCTTGCATCACAATTAACTATTTTTTGCCAGGCATTCGTTGTGGAACAAATGTGATGTTCTCGGCGAGTTAAGCATTTTGAGTAATTTGCCGATTGGTTTCAGAACGGCTTGCATCACAATTAACTATTTTTTGCCAGGTATTCATTGTGGAACAAAAGTGATTTTCTCGGCGAGTTAAGCATTTTGAGTAATTTGCCGATTTGTTTCAGAACGGCTTGCATCACAATTAACTATTTTTTGCCAGGCATGCTTTGTGGAACAAAAGTGATTTTCTCGGCGAATTAAGCATTTTGAGTAATTTGCCGATTGGTTTCAGAACGGCTTGCATCACAATTAACTATTTTTTGCCAGACATTCATTGTGGGAAAAAAGTGATTTTCTCGGCGAGTTAAGCATTTTGAGTAATTTGCCGATGGGTTTCAGAACGGCTTGCATTGACATTTACTATTTTTTGCCAGCCATTCATTGTGGAACAAAAGTGATTTTCTCGGCGAGTTAAGCATTTTGGGTAATTTGCCGATTGGTTTCAAACGGCTTGCATTGAAATTTACTATTTTTTGCCAGACATTCATTGTGGGAAAAAAGTGATTTTCACGCCGAGTTAAGCATTTTGAGTAATTTGCCGATGGGTTTCAGAACGGCTTGCATCAAAATTAACTATTTTTTGCCAGACATTCATTGTGGGAAAAAAGTGATTTTCTCGACGAGTTAAGCATTTTGAGTAATTTGCCGATTGGTTTCAGAACGGCTTGCATTGAAATTTACTATTTTTTGCCAGGCATTCATTGCGGAACAAAAGTGATTTTCTCGGCGAGTTAAGCATTTTGAGTAATTTGCCGATGGGTTTCAGAACGGCTTGCATTGAAATTTACTATTTTTTGCCAGACATTCATTGTGGAACAAAAGTGATTTTCTCGGCGAGTTAAGCATTTTGAGTAATTTGCCGATTGGTTTCAGAACGGCTTGCATCACAATTAACTATTTTTTGCCAGGCATTCGTTGTGGAACAAATGTGATGTTCTCGGCGAGTTAAGCATTTTGAGTAATTTGCCGATTGGTTTCAGAACGGCTTGCATCACAATTAACTATTTTTTGCCAGGTATTCATTGTGGAACAAAAGTGATTTTCTCGGCGAATTAAGCATTTTGAGTAATATGCCGATTGGTTTCAGAACGGCTTGCATCAAAATTAACTATTTTTTGCCAGACATTCATTGTGGGAAAAAAGTGATTTTCTCGGGCCAGTTCAGCAGTTTGAGAAATTTGCCGATTTGTTTCAGAACGGCTTGCATCACAATTAACTATTTTTTGCCAGCCATGCTTTGTGGAACAAAAGTGATTTTCTCGGCGAATTAAGCATTTTGAGTAATTTGCCGATTGGTTTCAGAACGGCTTGCATCACAATTAACTATTTTTTGCCAGACATTCATTGTGGGAAAAAAGTGAATTTCTCGGCGAGTTAAGCATTTTGAGTAATTTGCCGATGGGTTTCAGAACGGCTCGCATTGAAATTTACTATTTTTTGCCAGCCATTCATTGTGGAACAAAAGTGATTTTCTCGGCGAGTTAAGCATTTTGTGTAATTTGCCGATTGGTTTCAAACGGCTTGCATTGAAATTTACTATTTTTTGCCAGACATTCATTGTGGGAAAAAAGTGATTTTCACGCCGAGTTAAGCATTTTGAGTAATTTGCCGATTGGTTTCAGAACGGTTTGCATCACAATTAACTATTTTTTGCCAGGCATTCATTGTGGAACAAATGTGATGTTCTCGGCGAGTTAAGCATTTTGAGTAATTTGCCGATTGGTTTCAGAACGGCTTGCATCACAATTAACTATTTTTTGCCAGGTATTCATTGTGGAACAAAAGTGATTTTCTCGGCGAATTAAGCATTTTGAGTAATTTGCCGATTGGTTTCAGAACGGCTTGCATCAAAATTAACTATTTTTTGCCAGACATTCATTGTGGGAAAAAAGTGATTTTCTCGGGCCAGTTCAGCAGTTTGAGAAATTTGCCGATGGGTTTCAGAACGGCTTGCATCACAATTAACTATTTTTTGCCAGGCATTCATTGTGTAACAAAAGTGATTTTCTCGGCGAGATAAGCATTTTGAGTAATTTGCCGATTGGTTTCAGAACACCTTGCATCACAATTAACTATTTTTTGCCAGGCATTCATTGTGGAACAAAAGTGATTTTCTCGGCGCGTTCAGCATTTTGAGTAATTTGCCGATGGGTTTCAGAACGGCTTGCATTGAAATTTACTATTTTTTGCCAGACATTCATTGTGGAACAAAAGTGATTTTCTCGGCGAGTTAAGCATTTTGAGTAATTTGCCGATTGGTTTCAGAACGGCTTGCAACACAATTAACTATTTTTTGCCAGGCATTCATTGTGGAACAAAAGTGATTTTCCCGGCGAGTTAAGCATTTTGAGTAATTTGCCGATTGCTTTCAGAACGGCTTGCATTGACATTTACTATTTTTAGCCAGACATTCATTGTGTAACAAAAGTGATTTTCTCGGCGAGATAAGCATTTTGAGTAATTTGCCGATTGGTTTCAGAACACCTTGCATCACAATTTACTATTTTTTGCCAGGCATTCATTCTGGAACAAAAGTGATTTTCTCGGCGAATTAAGCATTTTGAGTGATTTGCCGATTGGTTTCAGAACGGCTTGAATCAAAATTAACTATTTTTTGCCAGACATTCATTGTGGGAAAAAAGTGATTTTCTCGGCGAGTTAAGCATTTTGAGTAATTTGCCGATTTGTTTCAGAACGGCTTGCATCACAATTAACTATTTTTTGCCAGGCATGCTTTGTGGAACAAAAGTGATTTTCTCGGCGAATTAAGCATTTTGAGTAATTTGCCGATTGGTTTCAGAACGGCTTGCATCACAATTAACTATTTTTTGCCAGACATTCATTGTGGGAAAAAAGTGATTTTCTCGGCGAGTTAAACATTTTGAGTAATTTGCCGATGGGTTTCAGAACGGCTTGCATTGACATTTACTATTTTTTGCCAGCCATTCATTGTGGAACAAAAGTGATTTTCTCGGCGAGTTAAGCATTTTGGGTAATTTGCCGATTGGTTTCAAACGGCTTGCATTGAAATTTACTATTTTTTGCCAGACATTCATTGTGGGAAAAAAGTATTTTTCACGCCGAGTTAAGCATTTTGAGTAATTTGCCGATGGGTTTCAGAACGGCTTGCATCAAAATTAACTATTTTTTGCCAGACATTCATTGTGGGAAAAAAGTGATTTTCTCGACGAGTTAAGCATTTTGAGTAATTTGCCGATTGGTTTCAGAACGGCTTGCATTGAAATTTACTATTTTTTGCCAGGCATTCATTGCGGAACAAAAGTGATTTTCTGGGCGAGTTAAGCATTTTGAGTAATTTGCCGATGGGTTTCAGAACGGCTTGCATTGAAATTTACTATTTTTTGCCAGACATTCATTGTGGAACAAAAGTGATTTTCTCGGCGAGTTAAGCATTTTGAGTAATTTGCCGATTGGTTTCAGAACGGCTTGCATCACAATTAACTATTTTTTGCCAGGCATTCGTTGTGGAACAAATGTGATGTTCTCGGCGAGTTAAGCATTTTGAGTAATTTGCCGATTGGTTTCAGAACGGCTTGCATCACAATTAACTATTTTTTGCCAGGCATTCGTTGTGGAACAAATGTGATGTTCTCGGCGAGTTAAGCATTTTGAGTAATTTGCCGATTGGTTTCAGAACGGCTTGCATCACAATTAACTATTTTTTGCGAGGTATTCATTGTGGAACAAAAGTGATTTTCTCGGCGAATTAAGCATTTTGAGTAATTTGCCGATTGGTTTCAGAACGGCTTGCATCAAAATTAACTATTTTTTGCCAGACATTCATTGTGGGAAAAAAGTGATTTTCTCGGGCCAGTTCAGCAGTTTGAGAAATTTGCCGATTTGTTTCAGAACGGCTTGCATCACAATTAACTATTTTTTGCCAGGCATTCGTTGTGGAACAAATGTGATGTTCTCGGCGAGTTAAGCATTTTGAGTAATTTGCCGATTGGTTTCAGAACGGCTTGCATCACAATTAACTATTTTTTGCCAGGTATTCATTGTGGAACAAAAGTGATTTTCTCGGCGAGTTAAGCATTTTGAGTAATTTGCCGATTTGTTTCAGAACGGCTTGCATCACAATTAACTATTTTTTGCCAGGCATGCTTTGTGGAACAAAAGTGATTTTCTCGGCGAATTAAGCATTTTGAGTAATTTGCCGATTGGTTTCAGAACGGCTTGCATCACAATTAACTATTTTTTGCCAGACATTCATTGTGGGAAAAAAGTGATTTTCTCGGCGAGTTAAGCATTTTGAGTAATTTGCCGATGGGTTTCAGAACGGCTTGCATTGACATTTACTATTTTTTGCCAGCCATTCATTGTGGAACAAAAGTGATTTTCTCGGCGAGTTAAGCATTTTGGGTAATTTGCCGATTGGTTTCAAACGGCTTGCATTGAAATTTACTATTTTTTGCCAGACATTCATTGTGGGAAAAAAGTGATTTTCACGCCGAGTTAAGCATTTTGAGTAATTTGCCGATGGGTTTCAGAACGGCTTGCATCAAAATTAACTATTTTTTGCCAGACATTCATTGTGGGAAAAAAGTGATTTTCTCGACGAGTTAAGCATTTTGAGTAATTTGCCGATTGGTTTCAGAACGGCTTGCATTGAAATTTACTATTTTTTGCCAGGCATTCATTGCGGAACAAAAGTGATTTTCTCGGCGAGTTAAGCATTTTGAGTAATTTGCCGATGGGTTTCAGAACGGCTTGCATTGAAATTTACAATTTTTTGCCAGACATTCATTGTGGAACAAAAGTGATTTTCTCGGCGAGTTAAGCATTTTGAGTAATTTGCCGATTGGTTTCAGAACGGCTTGCATCACAATTAACTATTTTTTGCCAGGCATTCGTTGTGGAACAAATGTGATGTTCTCGGCGAGTTAAGCATTTTGAGTAATTTGCCGATTGGTTTCAGAACGGCTTGCATCACAATTAACTATTTTTTGCCAGGTATTCATTGTGGAACAAAAGTGATTTTCTCGGCGAATTAAGCATTTTGAGTAATTTGCCGATTGGTTTCAGAACGGCTTGCATCAAAATTAACTATTTTTTGCCAGACATTCATTGTGGGAAAAAAGTGATTTTCTCGGGCCAGTTCAGCAGTTTGAGAAATTTGCCGATTTGTTTCAGAACGGCTTGCATCACAATTAACTATTTTTTGCCAGCCATGCTTTGTGGAACAAAAGTGATTTTCTCGGCGAATTAAGCATTTTGAGTAATTTGCCGATTGGTTTCAGAACGGCTTGCATCACAATTAACTATTTTTTGCCAGACATTCATTGTGGGAAAAAAGTGAATTTCTCGGCGAGTTAAGCATTTTGAGTAATTTGCCGATGGGTTTCAGAACGGCTCGCATTGAAATTTACTATTTTTTGCCAGCCATTCATTGTGGAACAAAAGTGATTTTCTCGGCGCGTTCAGCATTTTGAGTAATTTGCCGATGGGTTTCAGAACGGCTTGCATTGAAATTTACTATTTTTTGCCAGACATTCATTGTGGAACAAAAGTGATTTTCTCGGCGAGTTAAGCATTTTGAGTAATTTGCCGATTGGTTTCAGAACGGCTTGCAACACAATTAACTATTTTTTGCCAGGCATTCATTGTGGAACAAAAGTGATTTTCCCGGCGAGTTAAGCATTTTGAGTAATTTGCCGATTGCTTTCAGAACGGCTTGCATTGACATTTACTATTTTTAGCCAGACATTCATTGTGTAACAAAAGTGATTTTCTCGGCGAGATAAGCATTTTGAGTAATTTGCCGATTGGTTTCAGAACACCTTGCATCACAATTTACTATTTTTTGCCAGGCATTCATTCTGGAACAAAAGTGATTTTCTCGGCGAATTAAGCATTTTGAGTGATTTGCCGATTGGTTTCAGAACGGCTTGAATCAAAATTAACTATTTTTTGCCAGACATTCATTGTGGGAAAAAAGTGATTTTCTCGGCGAGTTAAGCATTTTGAGTAATTTGCCGATTTGTTTCAGAACGGCTTGCATCACAATTAACTATTTTTTGCCAGGCATGCTTTGTGGAACAAAAGTGATTTTCTCGGCGAATTAAGCATTTTGAGTAATTTGCCGATTGGTTTCAGAACGGCTTGCATCACAATTAACTATTTTTTGCCAGACATTCATTGTGGGAAAAAAGTGATTTTCTCGGCGAGTTAAACATTTTGAGTAATTTGCCGATGGGTTTCAGAACGGCTTGCATTGACATTTACTATTTTTTGCCAGCCATTCATTGTGGAACAAAAGTGATTTTCTCGGCGAGTTAAGCATTTTGGGTAATTTGCCGATTGGTTTCAAACGGCTTGCATTGAAATTTACTATTTTTTGCCAGACATTCATTGTGGGAAAAAAGTGTTTTTCACGCCGAGTTAAGCATTTTGAGTAATTTGCCGATGGGTTTCAGAACGGCTTGCATCAAAATTAACTATTTTTTGCCAGACATTCATTGTGGGAAAAAAGTGATTTTCTCGACGAGTTAAGCATTTTGAGTAATTTGCCGATTGGTTTCAGAACGGCTTGCATTGAAATTTACTATTTTTTGCCAGGCATTCATTGCGGAACAAAAGTGATTTTCTGGGCGAGTTAAGCATTTTGAGTAATTTGCCGATGGGTTTCAGAACGGCTTGCATTGAAATTTACTATTTTTTGCCAGACATTCATTGTGGAACAAAAGTGATTTTCTCGGCGAGTTAAGCATTTTGAGTAATTTGCCGATTGGTTTCAGAACGGCTTGCATCACAATTAACTATTTTTTGCCAGGCATTCGTTGTGGAACAAATGTGATGTTCTCGGCGAGTTAAGCATTTTGAGTAATTTGCCGATTGGTTTCAGAACGGCTTGCATCACAATTAACTATTTTTTGCCAGGTATTCATTGTGGAACAAAAGTGATTTTCTCGGCGAATTAAGCATTTTGAGTAATTTGCCGATTGGTTTCAGAACGGCTTGCATCAAAATTAACTATTTTTTGCCAGACATTCATTGTGGGATAAAAGTGATTTTCTCGGGCCAGTTCAGCAGTTTGAGAAATTTGCCGATTTGTTTCAGAACGGCTTGCATCACAATTAACTATTTTTTGCCAGGCATGCTTTGTGGAACAAAAGTGATTTTCTCGGCGAATTAAGCATTTTGAGTAATTTGCCGATTGGTTTCAGAACGGCTTGCATCACAATTAACTATTTTTTGCCAGACATTCATTGTGGGAAAAAAGTGAATTTCTCGGCGAGTTAAGCATTTTGAGTAATTTGCCGATGGGTTTCAGAACGGCTTGCATTGAAATTTACTATTTTTTGCCAGCCATTCATTGTGGAACAAAAGTGATTTTCTCGGCGAGTTAAGCATTTTGGGTAATTTGCCGATTGGTTTCAAACGGCTTGCATTGAAATTTACTATTTTTTGCCAGACATTCATTGTGGGAAAAAAGTGATTTTCACGCCGAGTTAAGCATTTTGAGTAATTTGCCGATGGGTTTCAGAACGGCTTGCATCAAAATTAACTATTTTTTGCCAGACATTCATTGTGGGAAAAAAGTGATTTTCTCGGGCCAGTTCAGCAGTTTGAGAAATTTGCCGATGGGTTTCAGAACGGCTTGCATCACAATTAACTATTTTTTGCCAGGCATTCATTGTGGAACAAAAGTGATTTTCTCGGCGCGTTAAGCATTTTGAGTAATTTGCCGATGGGTTTCAGAACGGCTTGCATTGAAATTTACTATTTTTTGCCAGGCATTCATTGCGGAACAAGAGTGATTTTCTCGGCGCGTTATGCATTTTGAGTAATTTGCCGATTGCTTTCAGAACACCTTGCATCACAATTAACTATTTTTTGCCAGGCATTCATTGCGGAACAAAAGTGATTTTCTCGACGGGATAAGCATTTTGAGTAATTTGCCGATTGGTTTCAGAACACCTTGCATCACAATTAACTATTTTTTGCCAGGCATTCATTGTGGAACAAAAGTGATATTCTCGGCGCGTTAAGTATTTTGAGTAATTTGCCGATGGGTTTCAGAACGGCTTGCATTGAAATTTACTATTTTTTGCCAGACATTCATTGTGGGAAAAAAGTGATTTTCTCGGCGAGTTAAGCATTTTGAGTAATTTGCCGATTGGTTTCAGAACACCTTGCATCACAATTAACTATTTTTTGCCAGGCATTCATTGTGGAACAAAAGTGATTTTCTCGGCGCGTTAAGTATTTTGAGTAATTTGCCGATGGGTTTCAGAACGGCTTGCATTGAAATTTACTATTTTTTGCCAGACATTCATTGTGGGAAAAAAGTGATTTTCTCGGAGCGTTAAGCATTTTGAGTAATTTGCCGATGGGTTTCAGAACGGCTTGCATTGAAATTTACTATTTTTTGCCAGACATTCATTGTGGAACAAAAGTGATTTTCTCGTCGAGTTAAGCATTTTGAGTAATTTGCCGATTGGTTTCAGAACGGCTTGCATTGAAATTTACTATTTTTTGCCAGACATTCATTGTGGAACAAAAGTGATTGTCTCGGCGAGTTAAGCATTTTGAGTAATTTGCTGATTGGTTTCAGAACGGCTTGCATCACAATTAACTATTTTTTGCTAGGCATTCATTGTGGAACAAAAGTGATTTTCCCGGCGAGTTAAGCATTTTGAGTAATTTGCCGATTGCTTTCAGAACGGCTTGCATTGACATTTACTATTTTTTGCCAGACATTCATTGTGTAACAAAAGTGATTTTCTCGGCGAGTTAAGCATTTTGAGTAATTTGCCGATTGGTTTCAGAACGGCTTGCATAACAATTAACTATTTTTTGCCAGGCATTCATTGTGGAACAAAAGTGATTTTCTCGGCGCGTTAAGCATGTTGAGTAATTTGCCGATTGGTTTCAGAACGGCTTGCATTGAAATTTACTATTTTGTGCCAGACATTCATTGTGGAACAAAAGTGATTTTCTCGGCGAGTTAAGCATTTTGAGTAATTTGCCGATTGGTTTCAAACGGCTTGCATTGAAATTTACTATTTTTTGCCAGACATTCATTGTGGGAAAAAAGTGATTTTCACGCCGAGTTAAGCATTTTGAGTAATTTGCCGATGGGTTTCAGAACGGCTTGCATCAAAATTAACTATTTTTTGCCAGACATTCATTGTGGGAAAAAAGTGATTTTCTCGACGCGTTAAGCATTTTGAGTAATTTGCCGATTGGTTTCAGAACGGCTAGCATTGAAATTTACTATTTTTTGCCAGGCATTCATTGCGGAACAAGAGTGATTTTCTCGGCGCGTTATGCATTTTGAGTAATTTGCCGATTGCTTTCAGAACGGCTTGCATCAAAATTAACTATTTTTTGCCAGACATTCATTGTGGGAAAAAAGTGATTTTCTCGGGCCAGTTCAGCAGTTTGAGAAATTTGCCGATGGGTTTCAGAACGGCTTGCATCACAATTAACTATTTTTTGCCAGGCATTCATTGTGGAACAAAAGTGATTTTCTCGGCGCGTTAAGCATTTTGAGTAATTTGCCGATGGGTTTCAGAACGGCTTGCATTGAAATTTACTATTTTTTGCCAGACATTCATTGTGTAACAAAAGTGATTTTCTCGGCGAGATAAGCATTTTGAGTAATTTGCCGATTGGTTTCAGAACACCTTGCATCACAATTAACTATTTTTTGCCAGGCATTCATTGTGGAACAAAAGTGATTTTCTCGGGGCGTTAAGCATTTTGAGTAATTTGCCGATGGGTTTCAGAACGGCTTGCATTGAAATTTACTATTTTTTGCCAGACATTCATTGTGGAACAAAAGTGATTTTCTCGGCGAGTTAAGCATTTTGAGTAATTTGCCGATTGGTTTCAGAACGGCTTGCATTGAAATTTACTATTTTTTGCCAGACATTCATTGTGGAACAAAAGTGATTGTCTCGGCGAGTTAAGCATTTTGAGTAATTTGCTGATTGGTTTCAGAACGGCTTGCATCACAATTAACTATTTTTTGCTAGGCATTCATTGTGGAACAAAAGTGATTTTCCCGGCGAGTTAAGCATTTTGAGTAATTTGCCGATGGGTTTCAGAACGGCTTGCATTGAAATTTACTATTTTTTGCCAGACATTCATTGTGTAACAAAAGTGATTTTCTCGGCGAGATAAGCATTTTGAGTAATTTGCCGATTGGTTTCAGAACACCTTGCATCACAATTAACTATTTTTTGCCAGGCATTCATTGTGGAACAAAAGTGATTTTCTCGGCGCGTTAAGCATTTTGAGTAATTTGCCGATGGGTTTCAGAACGGCTTGCATTGACATTTACTATTTTTTGCCAGACATTCATTGTGTAACAAAAGTGATTTTCTCGGCGAGATAAGCATTTTGAGTAATTTGCCGATTGGTTTCAGAACACCTTGCATCACAATTTACTATTTTTTGCCAGGCATTCATTCTGGAACAAAAGTGATTTTCTCGGCGAATTAAGCATTTTGAGTGATTTGCCGATTGGTTTCAGAACGGCTTGAATCAAAATTAACTATTTTTTGCCAGACATTCATTGTGGGAAAAAAGTGATTTTCTCGGCGAGTTAAGCATTTTGAGTAATTTGCCGATTTGTTTCAGAACGGCTTGCATCACAATTAACTATTTTTTGCCAGGCATGCTTTGTGGAACAAAAGTGATTTTCTCGGCGAATTAAGCATTTTGAGTAATTTGCCGATTGGTTTCAGAACGGCTTGCATCACAATTAACTATTTTTTGCCAGACATTCATTGTGGGAAAAAAGTGATTTTCTCGGCGAGTTAAGCATTTTGAGTAATTTGCCGATGGGTTTCAGAACGGCTTGCATTGACATTTACTATTTTTTGCCAGCCATTCATTGTGGAACAAAAGTGATTTTCTCGGCGAGTTAAGCATTTTGGGTAATTTGCCGATTGGTTTCAAACGGCTTGCATTGAAATTTACTATTTTTTGCCAGACATTCATTGTGGGAAAAAAGTGATTTTCACGCCGAGTTAAGCATTTTGAGTAATTTGCCGATGGGTTTCAGAACGGCTTGCATCAAAATTAACTATTTTTTGCCAGACATTCATTGTGGGAAAAAAGTGATTTTCTCGACGAGTTAAGCATTTTGAGTAATTTGCCGATTGGTTTCAGAACGGCTTGCATTGAAATTTACTATTTTTTGCCAGGCATTCATTGCGGAACAAAAGTGATTTTCTCGGCGAGTTAAGCATTTTGAGTAATTTGCCGATGGGTTTCAGAACGGCTTGCATTGAAATTTACTATTTTTTGCCAGACATTCATTGTGGAACAAAAGTGATTTTCTCGGCGAGTTAAGCATTTTGAGTAATTTGCCGATTGGTTTCAGAACGGCTTGCATCACAATTAACTATTTTTTGCCAGGCATTCGTTGTGGAACAAATGTGATGTTCTCGGCGAGTTAAGCATTTTGAGTAATTTGCCGATTGGTTTCAGAACGGCTTGCATCACAATTAACTATTTTTTGCCAGGTATTCATTGTGGAACAAAAGTGATTTTCTCGGCGAATTAAGCATTTTGAGTAATTTGCCGATTGGTTTCAGAACGGCTTGCATCAAAATTAACTATTTTTTGCCAGACATTCATTGTGGGAAAAAAGTGATTTTCTCGGGCCAGTTCAGCAGTTTGAGAAATTAGCCGATTTGTTTCAGAACGGCTTGCATCACAATTAACTATTTTTTGCCAGGCATGCTTTGTGGAACAAAAGTGATTTTCTCGGCGAATTAAGCATTTTGAGTAATTTGCCGATTGGTTTCAGAACGGCTTGCATCACAATTAACTATTTTTTGCCAGACATTCATTGTGGGAAAAAAGTGAATTTCTCGGCGAGTTAAGCATTTTGAGTAATTTGCCGATGGGTTTCAGAACGGCTTGCATTGAAATTTACTATTTTTTGCCAGACATTCATTGTGGAACAAAAGTGATTTTCTCGGCGAGTTAAGCATTTTGGGTAATTTGCCGATTGGTTTCAAACGGCTTGCATTGAAATTTACTATTTTTTGCCAGACATTCATTGTGGGAAAAAAGTGATTTTCTCGGGCCAGTTCAGCAGTTTGAGAAATTTGCCGATGGGTTTCAGAACGGCTTGCATCACAATTAACTATTTTTTGCCAGGCATTCATTGTGGAACAAAAGTGATTTTCTCGGCGCGTTAAGCATTTTGAGTAATTTGCCGATGGGTTTCAGAACGGCTTGCATTGAAATTTACTATTTTTTGCCAGGCATTCATTGCGGAACAAGAGTGATTTTCTCGGCGCGTTATGCATTTTGAGTAATTTGCCGATTGCTTTCAGAACACCTTGCATCACAATTAACTATTTTTTGCCAGGCATTCATTGCGGAACAAAAGTGATTTTCTCGACGGGATAAGCATTTTGAGTAATTTGCCGATTGGTTTCAGAACACCTTGCATCACAATTAACTATTTTTTGCCAGGCATTCATTGTGGAACAAAAGTGATTTTCTCGGCGCGTTAAGTATTTTGAGTAATTTGCCGATGGGTTTCAGAACGGCTTGCATTGAAATTTACTATTTTTTGCCAGACATTCATTGTGTAACAAAAGTGATTTTCTCGGCGAGATAAGCATTTTGAGTAATTTGCCGATTGGTTTCAGAACACCTTGCATCACAATTAACTATTTTTTGCCAGGCATTCATTGTGGAACAAAAGTGATTTTCTCGGGGCGTTAAGCATTTTGAGTAATTTGCCGATGGGTTTCAGAACGGCTTGCATTGAAATTTACTATTTTTTGCCAGACATTCATTGTGGAACAAAAGTGATTTTCTCGGCGAGTTAAGCATTTTGAGTAATTTGCCGATTGGTTTCAGAACGGCTTGCATTGAAATTTACTATTTTTTGCCAGACATTCATTGTGGAACAAAAGTGATTGTCTCGGCGAGTTAAGCATTTTGAGTAATTTGCTGATTGGTTTCAGAACGGCTTGCATCACAATTAACTATTTTGTGCTAGGCATTCATTGTGGAACAAAAGTGATTTTCCCGGGGAGTTAAGCATTTTGAGTAATTTGCCGATGGGTTTCAGAACGGCTTGCATTGAAATTTACTATTTTTTGCCAGACATTCATTGTGTAACAAAAGTGATTTTCTCGGCGAGATAAGCATTTTGAGTAATTTGCCGATTGGTTTCAGAACACCTTGCATCACAATTAACTATTTTTTGCCAGGCATTCATTGTGGAACAAAAGTGATTTTCTCGGCGCGTTAAGCATTTTGAGTAATTTGCCGATGGGTTTCAGAACGGCTTGCATTGAAATTTACTATTTTTTGCCAGACATTCATTGTGGAACAAAAGTGATTTTCTCGGCGAGTTAAGCATTTTGAGTAATTTGCCGATTGGTTTCAGAACGGTTTGCATTGAAATTTACTATTTTTTGCCAGACATTCATTGTGGAACAAAAGTGATTGTCTCGGCGAGTTAAGAATTTTGAGTAATTTGCTGATTGGTTTCAGAACGGCTTGCATCACAATTAACTATTTTTTGCTAGGCATTCATTGTGGAACAAAAGTGATTTTCCCGGCGAGTTAAGCATTTTGAGTAATTTGCCGATTGCTTTCAGAACGGCTTGCATTGACATTTACTATTTTTTGCCAGACATTCATTGTGTAACAAAAGTGATTTTCTCGGCGAGTTAAGCATTTTGAGTAATTTGCCGATTGGTTTCAGAACGGCTTGCATCACAATTAACTATTTTTTGCCAGGCATTCATTGTGGAGCAAAAGTGATTTTCCCGGCGAGTTAAGCATTTTGAGTAATTTGCCGATGGGTTTCAGAACGGCTTGCATTGAAATTTACTATTTTTTGCCAGACATTCATTGTGTAACAAAAGTGATTTTCTCGGCGAGATAAGCATTTTGAGTAATTTGCCGATTGGTTTCAGAACACCTTGCATCACAATTAACTATTTTTTGCCAGGCATTCATTGTGGAACAAAAGTGATTTTCTCGGCGCGTTAAGCATTTTGAGTAATTTGCCGATGGCTTTCAGAACGGCTTGCATTGAAATTTACTATTTTTTGCCAGACATTCATTGTGGAACAAAAGTGATTGTCTCGGCGAGTTAAGAATTTTGAGTAATTTGCTGATTGGTTTCAGAACGGCTTGCATCACAATTAACTATTTTTTGCTAGGCATTCATTGTGGAACAAAAGTGATTTTCCCGGCGAGTTAAGCATTTTTACTATTTTTTGCCAGCCATTCATTGTGGAACAAAAGTGATTTTCTCGGCGAGTTAAGCATTTTGGGTAACTTGCCTATTGGTTTCAAACGGCTTGCATTGAAATTTACTACTTTTTTGCCAGACATTCATTGTGAGAAAAAAAGTGATTTTCACGCCGAGTTAAGCATTTTGAGTAATTTCCCGATGGGTTTCAGAACGGCTTGCATCAAAATTAACTATTTTTTGCCAGACAATCATTGTGGGAAAAAAGTGATTTTCTCGACGCGTTAAGCATTTTGAGTAATTTGCCGATTGGTTTCAGAACGGCTTGCATTGAAATTTACTATTTTTTGCCAGGCATTCATTGCGGAACAAAAGTGATTTTCTTGGCGAGTTAAGCATTTTGAGTAATTTGCCGATTGGTTTCAGAACGTCTTGCATTGACATTTCCTATTTTTTGCCAGACATTCATTGTGGAACAAAAGTGATTTTCTCGGCGAATTAAGCATTTTGAGTAATTTGCCGATTTGTTTCAGAACGGCTTGCATCACAATTAACTATTTTTTGCCAGGCATGCTTTGTGGAACAAAAGTGATTTTCTCGGCGAATTAAGCATTTTGAGTAATTTGCCGATTGGTTTCAGAACGGCTTGCATCACAATTAACTATTTTTTGCCAGACATTCATTGTGGGAAAAAAGTGATTTTCTCGGCGAGTTAAGCATTTTGAGTAATTTGCCGATGGGTTTCAGAACCGCTTGCATTGAAATTTACTATTTTTTGCCAGCCATTCATTGTGGAACAAAAGTGATTTTCTCGGCGAGTTAAGCATTTTGGGTAATTTGCCGATTGGTTTCAAACGGCTTGCATTGAAATTTACTATTTTTTGCCAGGCATTCATTGCGGAACATAAGTGATTTTCTCGGCGAGTTCAGCATTTTGAGTAAATTGCCGATTGGTTTCAGAACGGCTTGCGTTGAAATTTCCTATTTTTTGCCAATCACTGTGGAACAAAAGTGATTTTCTCGGCGAGTTAAGCATTTTGAGTAATTTGCCGATTGGTTTCAGAACGGCTTGCATTGAAATTTACTATTTTTTGCCAGACATTCATTGTGGAACAAACGTGATTGTCTCGGCGAGTTAAGCATTTTGAGAAATTTGCTGATTGGTTTCAGAACGGCTTGCATTGAAATTTACTATTTTTTGCCAGACATTCATTGTGGGAAAAAAAGTGATTTTCCCGGCGAGTTAAGCATTTTGAGTAATTTGCCGATGGGTTTCAGAACGGCTTGCATCACAATTAACTATTTTTTGCCAGGCATTCATTGTGGAACAAAAGTGATTTTCTCGGCGCGTTAAGCATTTTGAGTAATTTGCCGATGGGTTTCAGAACGGCTTGCATTGAAATTTACTATTTTTTGCCAGACATTCATTGTGGAACAAAAGTGATTTTCTCGGCGAGTTAAGCATTTTGAGTAATTTGCCGATTGGTTTCAGAACGGCTTGCATTGAAATTTACTATTTTTTGCCAGACATTCATTGTGGAACAAAAGTGATTGTCTCGGCGAGTTAAGCATTTTGAGTAATTTGCTGATTGGTTTCAGAACGGTTTGCATCACAATTAACTATTTTTTGCCAGACATTCATTGTGGGAAAAAAGTGATTTTCTCGGCGAGTTAAGCATTTTGAGTAATTTGCCGATTTGTTTCAGAACGGCTTGCATCACAATTAACTATTTTTTGCCAGGTATGCTTTGTGGAACAAAAGTGATTTTCTCGGCGAATTAAGCATTTTGAGTAATTTGCCGATTGGTTTCAGAACGGCTTGCATCACAATTAACTATTTTTTGCCAGACATTCATTGTGGGGAAAAAAGTTATTTTCTCGGCGAGTTAAGCAATTTGATTAATTTGCCGATGGGTTTCAGAACCGCTTGCATTGAAATTTACTATTTTTTGCCAGCCATTCATTGTGGAACAAAAGTGATTTTCTCGGCGAGTTAAGCATTTTGGGTAATTTGCCGATTTGTTTCAAACGGCTTGCATTGAAATTTACTATTTTTTGCCAGACATTCATTGTGGGAAAAAAGTGATTTTCACGCCGAGTTAAGCATTTTGAGTAATTTGCCCATGGGTTTCAGAACGGCTTGCATCACAATTAACTATTTTTTGCCAGACATTCATTGTGGGAAAAAAGTGATTTTCTCGGCGAGTTAAGCATTTTGAGTAATTTGCCGATGGGTTTCAGAACCGCTTGCATTGAAATTTACTATTTTTTGCCAGCCATTCATTGTGGAACAAAAGTGATTTTCTCGGCGAGTTAAGCATTTTGGGTAATTTGCCGATTGGTTTCAAACGGCTTGCATTGAAATTTACTATTTTTTGCCAGGCATTCATTGCGGAACAAAAGTGATTTTCTCGGCGAGTTCAGCATTTTGAGTAAATTGCCGATTGGTTTCAGAACGGCTTGCGTTGAAATTTCCTATTTTTTGCCAGACATTCATTGTGGGGAAAAAAGTGATTTTCTCGTCGAGTTCAGCAGTTTGAGTAATTTGCCGATGGGTTTCAGAACGGCTTGCATTGAAATTTACTATTTTTTGCCAGACAATCACTGTGGAACAAAAGTGATTTTCTCGGCGAGTTAAGCATTTTGAGTAATTTGCCGATTGGTTTCAGAACGGCTTGCATTGAAATTTACTATTTTTTGCCAGACATTCATTGTGGAACAAACGTGATTGTCTCGGCGAGTTAAGCATTTTGAGTAATTTGCTGATTGGTTTCAGAACGGCTTGCATTGAAATTTACTATATTTTGCCAGACATTCATTGTGGGAAAAAAAGTGATTTTCCCGGCGAGTTAAGCATTTTGAGTAATTTGCCGATGGGTTTCAGAACGGCTTGCATCACAATTAACTATTTTTTGCCAGGCATTCATTGTGGAACAAAAGTGATTTTCTCGGCGCGTTAAGCATTTTGAGTAATTTGCCGATGGGTTTCAGAACGGCTTGCATTGAAATTTACTATTTTTTGCCAGACATTCATTGTGGAACAAAAGTGATTTTCTCGGCGAGTTAAGCATTTTGAGTAATTTGCCGATTGGTTTCAGAACGGCTTGCATTGAAATTTACTATTTTTTGCCAGACATTCATTGTGGAACAAAAGTGATTGTCTCGGCGAGTTAAGCATTTTGAGTAATTTGCTGATTGGTTTCAGAACGGCTTGCATCACAATTAACTATTTTTTGCCAGACATTAATTGTGGGAAAAAAGTGATTTTCTCGGCGAGTTAAGCATTTTGAGTAATTTGCCGATTTGTTTCAGAACGGCTTGCATCACAATTAACTATTTTTTGCCAGGTATGCTTTGTGGAACAAAAGTGATTTTCTCGGCGAATTAAGCATTTTGAGTAATTTGCCGATTGGTTTCAGAACGGCTTGCATCACAATTAACTATTTTTTGCCAGACATTCATTGTGGGGAAAAAAGTTATTTTCTCGGCGAGTTAAGCATTTTGATTAATTTGCCGATGGGTTTCAGAACCGCTTGCATTGAAATTGACTATTTTTTGCCAGCCATTCATTGTGGAACAAAAGTGATTTTCTCGGCGAGTTAAGCATTTTGGGTAATTTGCCGATTTGTTTCAAACGGCTTGCATTGAAATTTACTATTTTTTGCCAGACATTCATTGTGGGAAAAAAGTGATTTTCACGCCGAGTTAAGCATTTTGAGTAATTTGCCCATGGGTTTCAGAACGGCTTGCATCAAAATTAACTATTTTTTGCCAGACATTCATTGTTGAAAAAAGTGATTTTCTCGACGCGTTAAGCATTTTGAGTAATTTGCCGATTGGTTTCAGAACGGCTTGCATTGAAATTTACTATTTTTTGCCAGGCATTCATTGCGGAACAAAAGTGATGTTCTCGGCGAGTTAAGCATTTTGAGTAATTTGCCGATTGGTTTCAGAACGGCTTGTATCACAATTAACTATTTTTTGCCAGGCATTCATTGTGATACAAAAGTGATTTTCTCGGCGAATTAAGCATTTTGAGTAATTTGCCGATGGGTTTCAGAACCGCTTGCATTGAAATTTACTATTTTTTGCCAGCCATTCATTGTGGAACAAAAGTGATGTTCTCGGCGAGTTAAGCATTTTGAGTAATTTGCCGATTGGTTTCAGAACGGCTTGCATCACAATTTACTATTTTTTGCCAGCCATTCATTGTGGAACAAAAGTGATTTTCTCGGCGAGTTAAGCATTTTGGGTAATTTGCCGATTGGTTTCAAATGGCTTGCATTGAAATTTACTATTTTTTGCCAGGCATTCATTGCGGAACAAAAGTGATTTTCTCGGCGAGTTAAGCATTTTGAGTAAATTGCCGATTGGTTTCAGAACGGCTTGCATTGAAATTTCCTATTTTTTGCCAGACATTCATTGTGGGGAAAAAAGTGATTTTCTCGTCGAGTTCAGCAGTTTGAGTAATTTGCCGATGGGTTTCAGAACGGCTTGCATTGAAATTTACTATTTTTTCCCAGACAATCACTGTGGAACAAAAGTGATTTTCTCGGCGAGTTAAGCATTTTGAGTAATTTGCCGATTGGTTTCAGAACGGCTTGCATTGAAATTTACTATATTTTGCCAGACATTCATTGTGGAACAAAAGTGATTTTCTCGCCGAGTTAAGCATTTTGACTAATTTGCCGATTGGTTTCAGAACGGCTTGCATCACAATTAACTATTTTTTGCCAGGCATTCATTGTGAAACAAAAGTGATTTTCTCGGCGAATTAAGCATTTTGAGTAATTTGCCGATTGGTTTCAGAACGGCTTGCATTGAAATTTAGTATTTTTTGCTAGACATTCATTGTGGAACAAAAGTGATGTTCTCGGCGAGTTAAGCATTTTGAGTCATTTGCCGATTGGTTTCAGAACGGCTTGCATCACAATTAACTATTTTTTGCCACGCATTCATTGTGAAACAAAAGTGATTTTCTCGGCGAATTAAGCATTTTCAGTAATTTGCCCATTGGTTTCAGAACGGCTTGCATCAAAATTAACTATTTTTTGCCAGACATTCATTGTGGGAAAAAAGTGATTTTCTCGGCGAGTTAAGCATTTTGAGTAATTTGCCGATTTGTTTCAGAACGGCTTGCATCACAATTAACTATTTTTTGCCAGGTATGCTTTGTGGAACAAAAGTGATTTTCTCGGCGAATTAAGCATTTTGAGTAATTTGCCGATTGGTTTCAGAACGGCTTGCATCACAATTAACTATTTTTTGCCAGACATTCATTGTGGGAAAAAAGTTATTTTCTCGGCGAGTTAAGCATTTTGAGTAATTTGCCGATGGGTTTCAGAACCGCTTGCATTGAAATTTACTATTTTTTGCCAGCCATTCATTGTGGAACAAAAGTGATTTTCTCGGCGAGTTAAGCATTTTGGGTAATTTGCCGATTGGTTTCAAACGGCTTGCATTGAAATTTACTATTTTTTGCCAGACATTCATTGTGGGAAAAAAGTGATTTTCACGCCGAGTTAAGCATTTTGAGTAATTTGCCGATGGGTTTCAGAACGGCTTGCATCAAAATTAACTATTTTTTGCCAGACATTCATTGTGGAACAAAAGTGATTTTCTCGACGCGTTAAGCATTTTGAGTAATTTGCCGATTGGTTTCAGAACGGCTTGCATTGAAATTTAGTATTTTTTGCTAGACATTCATTGTGGAACAAAAGTGATGTTCTCGGCGAGTTAAGCATTTTGAGTAATTTGCCGATTGGTTTCAGAACGGCTTGCATCACAATTAACTATTTTTTGCCAGGCATTCATTGTGGAACAAAAGTGATTTTCTCGGCGCGTTAAGCATTTTGAGTAATTTGCCGATTGGTTTCAGAACGGCCTGCATTGAAATTTACTATTTTTTGCCAGGCATTCATTGCGGAACAAAAGTGATTTTCTCGGCGAGTTAAGCATTTTGAGTAATTTGCCGATTGGTTTCAGAACGGTTTGCATTGAAATTTACTATTTTTTGCCAGACATTCATTGTGGGAAAAAAAGTGTTTTTCTCGACGAGTTAAGCATTTTGAGTAATTTGCCGATGGGTTTCAGAACGGCTTGCATCACAATTAACTATTTTTTGCCAGGCATTCATTGTGATACAAAAGTGATTTTCTCGGCGAATTAAGCATTTTCAGTAATTTGCCCATTGGTTTCAGAACGGCTTGCATCACAATTAACTATTTTTTGCCAGACATTCATTGTGGGAAAAAAGTGATTTTCTCAGCGAGTTAAGCATTTTGAGTAATTTCCCGATGGGTTTCAGAACGGCTTGCATCAAAATTAACTATTTTTTGCCAGACAATCATTGTGGGAAAAAAGTGATTTTCTCGACGCGTTAAGCATTTTGAGTAATTTGCCGATTTGTTTCAGAACGGCTTGCATCACAATTAACTATTTTTTGCCAGGCATGCTTTGTGGAACAAAAGTGATTTTCTCGGCGAATTAAGCATTTTGAGTAATTTGCCGATTGGTTTCAGAACGGCTTGCATCACAATTAACTATTTTTTGCCAGGCATTCATTGCGGAACAAAAGTGATTTTCTCGGCGAGTTCAGCATTTTGAGTAAATTGCCGATTGGTTTCAGAACGGCTTGCGTTGAAATTTCCTATTTTTTGCCAGACATTCATTGTGGGGAAAAAAGTGATTTTCTCGTCGAGTTCAGCAGTTTGAGTAATTTGCCGATGGGTTTCAGAACGGCTTGCATTGAAATTTACTATTTTTTGCCAGACAATCACTGTGGAACAAAAGTGATTTTCTCGGCGAGTTAAGCATTTTGAGTAATTTGCCGATTGGTTTCAGAACGGCTTGCATTGAAATTTACTATTTTTTGCCAGACATTCATTGTGGAACAAACGTGATTGTCTCGGCGAGTTAAGCATTTTGAGTAATTTGCTGATTGGTTTCAGAACGGCTTGCATTGAAATTTACTATATTTTGCCAGACATTCATTGTGGGAAAAAAAAGTGATTTTCCCGGCGAGTTAAGCATTTTGAGTAATTTGCCGATGGGTTTCAGAACGGCTTGCATCACAATTAACTATTTTTTGCCAGGCATTCATTGTGGGAAAAAAGTGATTTTCTCGGCGAGTTAAGCATTTTGAGTAATTTGCCGATTTGTTTCAGAACGGCTTGCATCACAATTAACTATTTTTTGCCAGGTATGCTTTGTGGAACAAAAGTGATTTTCTCGGCGAATTAAGCATTTTGAGTAATTTGCCGATTGGTTTCAGAACGGCTTGCATCACAATTAACTATTTTTTGCCAGACATTCATTGTGGGAAAAAAGTTATTTTCTCGGCGAGTTAAGCATTTTGAGTAATTTGCCGATGGGTTTCAGAACCGCTTGCATTGAAATTTACTATTTTTTGCCAGCCATTCATTGTGGAACAAAAGTGATTTTCTCGGCGAGTTTAGCATTTTGGGTAATTTGCCGATTGGTTTCAAACGGCTTGCATTGAAATTTACTATTTTTTGCCAGACATTCATTGTGGGAAAAAAGTGATTTTCACGCCGAGTTTAGCATTTTGAGTAATTTGCCGATGGGTTTCAGAACGGCTTGCATCAAAATTAACTATTTTTTGCCAGACATTCATTGTGGAACAAAAGTGATTTTCTCGACGCGTTAAGCATTTTGAGTAATTTGCCGATTGGTTTCAGAACGGCTTGCATTGAAATTTAGTATTTTTTGCTAGACATTCATTGTGGAACAAAAGTGATGTTCTCGGCGAGTTAAGCATTTTGAGTAATTTGCCGATTGGTTTCAGAACGGCTTGCATCACAATTAACTATTTTTTGCCAGGCATTCATTGTGGAACAAAAGTGATTTTCTCGGCGCGTTAAGCATTTTGAGTAATTTGCCGATTGGTTTCAGAACGGCCTGCATTGAAATTTACTATTTTTTGCCAGGCATTCATTGCGGAACAAAAGTGATTTTCTCGGCGAGTTAAGCATTTTGAGTAATTTGCCGATTGGTTTCAGAACGGTTTGCATTGAAATTTACTATTTTTTGCCAGACATTCATTGTGGGAAAAAAAGTGTTTTTCTCGACGAGTTAAGCATTTTGAGTAATTTGCCGATGGGTTTCAGAACGGCTTGCATCACAATTAACTATTTTTTGCCAGGCATTCATTGTGATACAAAAGTGATTTTCTCGGCGAATTAAGCATTTTCAGTAATTTGCCCATTGGTTTCAGAACGGCTTGCATCACAATTAACTATTTTTTGCCAGACATTCATTGTGGGAAAAAAGTGATTTTCTCAGCGAGTTAAGCATTTTGAGTAATTTGCCGATGGGTTTCAGAACGGCTTGCATTGAAATTTACTATTTTTTGCCAGCCATTCATTGTGGAACAAAAGTGATTTTCTCGGCGAGTTAAGCATTTTGGGTAACTTGCCTATTGGTTTCAAACGGCTTGCATTGAAATTTACTACTTTTTTGCCAGACATTCATTGTGAGAAAAAAAGTGATTTTCACGCCGAGTTAAGCATTTTGAGTAATTTCCCGATGGGTTTCAGAACGGCTTGCATCAAAATTAACTATTTTTTGCCAGACAATCATTGTGGGAAAAAAGTGATTTTCTCGACGCGTTAAGCATTTTGAGTAATTTGCCGATTGGTTTCAGAACGGCTTGCATTGAAATTTACTATTTTTTGCCAGGCATTCATTGCGGAACAAAAGTGATTTTCTTGGCGAGTTAAGCATTTTGAGTAATTTGCCGATTGGTTTCAGAACGTCTTGCATTGACATTTCCTATTTTTTGCCAGACATTCATTGTGGAACAAAAGTGATTTTCTCGGCGAATTAAGCATTTTGAGTAATTTGCCGATTTGTTTCAGAACGGCTTGCATCACAATTAACTATTTTTTGCCAGGCATGCTTTGTGGAACAAAAGTGATTTTCTCGGCGAATTAAGCATTTTGAGTAATTTGCCGATTGGTTTCAGAACGGCTTGCATCACAATTAACTATTTTTTGCCAGGCATTCATTGCGGAACAAAAGTGATTTTCTCGGCGAGTTCAGCATTTTGAGTAAATTGCCGATTGGTTTCAGAACGGCTTGCGTTGAAATTTCCTATTTTTTGCCAGACATTCATTGTGGGGAAAAAAGTGATTTTCTCGTCGAGTTCAGCAGTTTGAGTAATTTGCCGATGGGTTTCAGAACGGCTTGCATTGAAATTTACTATTTTTTGCCAGACAATCACTGTGGAACAAAAGTGATTTTCTCGGCGAGTTAAGCATTTTGAGTAATTTGCCGATTGGTTTCAGAACGGCTTGCATTGAAATTTACTATTTTTTGCCAGACATTCATTGTGGAACAAACGTGATTGTCTCGGCGAGTTAAGCATTTTGAGTAATTTGCTGATTGGTTTCAGAACGGCTTGCATTGAAATTTACTATATTTTGCCAGACATTCATTGTGGGAAAAAAAGTGATTTTCCCGGCGAGTTAAGCATTTTGAGTAATTTGCCGATGGGTTTCAGAACGGCTTGCATCACAATTAACTATTTTTTGCCAGGCATTCATTGTGGAACAAAAGTGATTTTCTCTGCGCGTTAAGCATTTTGAGTAATTTGCCGATGGGTTTCAGAACGGCTTGCATTGAAATTTACTATTTTTTGCCAGACATTCATTGTGGAACAAAAGTGATTTTCTCGGCGAGTTAAGCATTTTGAGTAATTTGCCGATTGGTTTCAGAACGGCTTGCATTGAAATTTACTATTTTTTGCCAGACATTCATTGTGGAACAAAAGTGATTGTCTCGGCGAGTTAAGCATTTTGAGTAATTTGCTGATTGGTTTCAGAACGGCTTGCATCACAATTAACTATTTTTTGCCAGACATTCATTGTGGGAAAAAAGTGATTTTCTCGGCGAGTTAAGCATTTTGAGTAATTTGCCGATTTGTTTCAGAACGGCTTGCATCACAATTAACTATTTTTTGCCAGGTATGCTTTGTGGAACAAAAGTGATTTTCTCGGCGAATTAAGCATTTTGAGTAATTTGCCGATTGGTTTCAGAACGGCTTGCATCACAATTAACTATTTTTTGCCAGACATTCATTGTGGGGAAAAAAGTTATTTTCTCGGCGAGTTAAGCATTTTGATTAATTTGCCGATGGGTTTCAGAACCGCTTGCATTGAAATTTACTATTTTTTGCCAGCCATTCATTGTGGAACAAAAGTGATTTTCTCGGCGAGTTAAGCATTTTGGGTAATTTGCCGATTTGTTTCAAACGGCTTGCATTGAAATTTACTATTTTTTGCCAGACATTCATTGTGGGAAAAAAGTGATTTTCACGCCGAGTTAAGCATTTTGAGTAATTTGCCCATGGGTTTCAGAACGGCTTGCATCAAAATTAACTATTTTTTGCCAGACATTCATTGTGGGAAAAAGTGATTTTCTCGACGCGTTAAGCATTTTGAGTAATTTGCCGATTGGTTTCAGAAGGGCTTGCATTGAAATTTACTATTTTTTGCCAGGCATTCATTGTGGAACAAAAGTGATTTTCTCGGCGAGTTAAGCATTTTGGGTAATTTGCCGATTGGTTTCAAATGGCTTGCATTGAAATTTACTATTTTTTGCCAGGCATTCATTGCGGAACAAAAGTGATTTTCTCGGCGAGTTAAGCATTTTGAGTAAATTGCCGATTGGTTTCAGAACGGCTTGCATTGAAATTTCCTATTTTTTGCCAGACATTCATTGTGGGGAAAAAAGTGATTTTCTCGTCGAGTTCAGCAGTTTGAGTAATTTGCCGATGGGTTTCAGAACGGCTTGCATTGAAATTTACTATTTTTTGCCAGACAATCACTGTGGAACAAAAGTGATTTTCTCGGCGAGTTAAGCATTTTGAGTAATTTGCCGATTGGTTTCAGAACGGCTTGCATTGAAATTTACTATATTTTGCCAGACATTCATTGTGGAACAAAAGTGATTTTCTCGCCGAGTTAAGCATTTTGACTAATTTGCCGATTGGTTTCAGAACGGCTTGCATCACAATTAACTATTTTTTGCCAGGCATTCATTGTGAAACAAAAGTGATTTTATCGGCGAATTAAGCATTTTGAGTAATTTGCCGATTGGTTTCAGAACGGCTTGCATTGAAATTTAGTATTTTTTGCTAGACATTCATTGTGGAACAAAAGTGATGTTCTCGGCGAGTTAAGCATTTTGAGTAATTTGCCGATTGGTTTCAGAACGGCTTGCATCACAATTAACTATTTTTTGCCAGACATTCATTGTGAAACAAAAGTGATTTTCTCGGCGAATTAAGCATTTTCAGTAATTTGCCCATTGGTTTCAGAACGGCTTGCATCAAAATTAACTATTTTTTGGCCAGACATTCATTGTGGGATAAAAGTGTTTTTCTCGGCGAGTTAAGCATTTTGAGTAATTTGCCGATTGGTTTCAGAACGGCTTGCATTGAAATTTACTATTTTTTGCCAGGCATTGATACTGGAACAAAAGTGATTTTCTCGGCGAATTAAGCATTTTGAGTGATTTGCAGCTTGGTTTCAGAACGGCTTGCATCAAAATTAACTATTTTTTGCCAGACATTCATTGTGGGGAAAAAAGTGATTTTCTCGGCGAGTTAAGCATTTTGAGTAATTTGCGATTTGTTTCAGAACGGCTTGCATCACAATTAACTATTTTTTGCCAGGCATGCTTTGTGGAACTAAAGTGATTTTCTCGGCGAATTAAGCATTTTGAGTAATTTGCCGATTGGTTTAAGAACGGCTTGCATCACAATTAACTATTTTTTGCCAGACATTCATTGTGGGAAAAAAGTGATTTTCTCAGCGAGTTAAGCATTTTGAGTAATTTGCCGATGGGTTTCAGAACGGCTTGCATCAAAATTAACTATTTTTTGCCAGGCATTCATTGCGGAACAAAAGTGATTTTCTCGGCGACTTAAGCATTTTGAGTAATTTGCCGATTGGTTTCAGAACGTCTTGCATTGAAATTTCCTATTTTTTGCCAGACATTCATTGTGGAACAAAAGTGATTTTCTCGCCGAGTTAAGCATTTTGGCTAATTTGCCGATTGGTTTCAGAACGGCTTGCATTGAAATTTCCTATTTTTTGCCAGACATTCATTGTGGGGAAAAAAGTGATTTTCTCGTCGAGTTCAGCAGTTTGAGTAATTTGCCGATGGGTTTCAGAACGGCTTGCATTGAAATTTACTATTTTTTGCCAGACAATCACTGTGGAACAAAAGTGATTTTCTCGGCGAGTTAAGCATTTTGAGTAATTTGCCGATTGGTTTCAGAACGGCTTGCATTGAAATTTACTATATTTTGCCAGACATTCATTGTGGAACAAAAGTGATTTTCTCGCCGAGTTAAGCATTTTGACTAATTTGCCGATTGGTTTCAGAACGGCTTGCATCACAATTAACTATTTTTTGCCAGGCATTCATTGTGAAACAAAAGTGATTTTATCGGCGAATTAAGCATTTTGAGTAATTTGCCGATTGGTTTCAGAACGGCTTGCATTGAAATTTAGTATTTTTTGCTAGACATTCATTGTGGAACAAAAGTGATGTTCTCGGCGAGTTCAGCATTTTGAGTAATTTGCCGATTGGTTTCAGAACGGCTTGCATCACAATTAACTATTTTTTGCCAGGCATTCATTGTGAAACAAAAGTGATTTTCTCGGCGAATTAAGCATTTTCAGTAATTTGCCCATTGGTTTCAGAACGGCTTGCATCAAAATTAACTATTTTTTGGCCAGACATTCATTGTGGGATAAAAGTGTTTTTCTCGGCGAGTTAAGCATTTTGAGTAATTTGCCGATTGGTTTCAGAACGGCTTGCATCAAAATTAACTATTTTTTGCCAGACATTCATTGTGGGGAAAAAAGTGATTTTCTCGGCGAGTTAAGCATTTTGAGTAATTTGCCGATTTGTTTCAGAACGGCTTGCATCACAATTAACTATTTTTTGCCAGGCATGCTTTGTGGAACAAAAGTGATTTTCTCGGCGAATTAAGCATTTTGAGTAGTTTGCCGATTGGTTTAAGAACGGCTTGCATCACAATTAACTATTTTTTGCCAGACATTCATTGTGGGAAAAAAGTGATTTTCTCAGCGAGTTAAGCATTTTGAGTAATTTGCCGATGGGTTTCAGAACGGCTTGCATCAAAATTAACTATTTTTTGCCAGGCATTCATTGCGGAACAAAAGTGATTTTCTCGGCGACTTAAGCATTTTGAGTAATTTGCCGATTGGTTTCAGAACGTCTTGCATTGAAATTTCCTATTTTTTGCCAGACATTCATTGTGGAACAAAGTGATTTTCTCGCCGAGTTAAGCATTTTGGCTAATTTGCCGATTGGTTTCAGAACGGCTTGCATCACAATTACCTATTTTTTGCCAGGCATTCATTGTGAAACAAAAGTGATTTTCTCGGCGAATTAAGCATTTTGACTAATTTGCCGATTGGTTTCAGAACGGCTTGCATCACAATTAACTATTTTTTGCCAGGCATTCATTGTGGGAAAAAAGTGATTTTCTCGCGGAGTTAAGCATTTTGAGTAATTTGCCGATTGGTTTCAGAACGGCTTGCATCACAATTAACTATTTTTTGCCAGGCATTCATTGTGGAACAAAAGTAATTTTCTCGGCAAATTAAGCATTTTGAGTAATTTGCCGATTGCTTTCAGAACGGCTTGCATTGACATTTACTATTTTTTGCCAGACATTCATTGTGGGAAAAAAGGGATTTTCTCGGGCCAGTTCAGCAGTTTGAGAAATTTGCCGATGGGTTTCAGAACGGCTTGCATCACAATTAACTATTTTTTGCCAGGCATTCATTGTGGAACAAAAGTGATTTTCTCGGCGCGTTAAGCATTTTGAGTAATTTGCCGATGGGTTTCAGAACGGCTTGCATTGAAATTTACTATTTTTTGCCAGACATTCATTGTGTAACAAAAGTGATTTTCTCGGCGAGATAAGCATTTTGAGTAATTTGCCGATTGGTTTCAGAACACCTTGCATCACAATTAACTATTTTTTGCCAGGCATTCATTGTGGAACAAAAGTGATTTTTCTCGGCGCGTTAAGCATTTTGAGTAATTTGCCGATGGGTTTCAGAACGGCTTGCATCAAAATTAACTATTTTTTGCCAGACATTCATTGTGGGAAAAAAGTGATTTTCTCGGCGAGTTAAGCATTTTGAGTAATTTGCCGATTTGTTTCAGAACGGCTTGCATCACAATTAACTATTTTTTGCCAGGCATGCTTTGTGGAACAAAAGTGATTTTCTCGGCGAATTAAGCATTTTGAGTAATTTGCCGATTGGTTTCAGAACGGCTTGCATCACAATTAACTATTTTTTGCCAGACATTCATTGTGGGAAAAAAGTGATTTTCTCGGCGAGTTAAGCATTTTGAGTAATTTGCCGATGGGTTTCAGAACCGCTTGCATTGAAATTTACTATTTTTTGCCAGCCATTCATTGTGGAACAAAAGTGATTTTCTCGGCGAGTTAAGCATTTTGGGTAATTTGCCGATTGGTTTCAAATGGCTTGCATTGAAATTTACTATTTTTTGCCAGGCATTCATTGCGGAACAAAAGTGATTTTCTCGGCGAGTTAAGCATTTTGAGTAAATTGCCGATTGGTTTCAGAACGGCTTGCATTGAAATTTCCTATTTTTTGCCAGACATTCATTGTGGGGAAAAAAGTGATTTTCTCGTCGAGTTCAGCAGTTTGAGTAATTTGCCGATGGGTTTCAGAACGGCTTGCATTGAAATTTACTATTTTTTGCCAGACAATCACTGTGGAACAAAAGTGATTTTCTCGGCGAGTTAAGCATTTTGAGTAATTTGCCGATTGGTTTCAGAACGGCTTGCATTGAAATTTACTATATTTTGCCAGACATTCATTGTGGAACAAAAGTGATTTTCTCGCCGAGTTAAGCATTTTGACTAATTTGCCGATTGGTTTCAGAACGGCTTGCATCACAATTAACTATTTTTTGCCAGGCATTCATTGTGAAACAAAAGTGATTTTCTCGGCGAATTAAGCATTTTGAGTAATTTGCCGATTGGTTTCAGAACGGCTTGCATTGAAATTTAGTATTTTTTGCTAGACATTCATTGTGGAACAAAAGTGATGTTCTCGGCGAGTTAAGCATTTTGAGTAATTTGCCGATTGGTTTCAGAACGGCTTGCATCACAATTAACTATTTTTTGCCAGGCATTCATTGTGAAACAAAAGTGATTTTCTCGGCGAATTAAGCATTTTCAGTAATTTGCCCATTGGTTTCAGAACGGCTTGCATCAAAATTAACTATTTTTTGGCCAGACATTCATTGTGGGATAAAAGTGTTTTTCTCGGCGAGTTAAGCATTTTGAGTAATTTGCCGATTGGTTTCAGAACGGCTTGCATTGAAATTTACTATTTTTTGCCAGGCATTGATACTGGAACAAAAGTGATTTTCTCGGCGAATTAAGCATTTTGTGTGATTTGCCGATTGGTTTCAGAACGGCTTGCATCAAAATTAACTATTTTTTGCCAGACATTCATTGTGGGGAAAAAAGTGATTTTCTCGGCGAGTTAAGCATTTTGAGTAATTTGCCGATTTGTTTCAGAACGGCTTGCATCACAATTAACTATTTTTTGCCAGGCATGCTTTGTGGAACAAAAGTGATTTTCTCGGCGAATTAAGCATTTTGAGTAATTTGCCGATTGGTTTAAGAACGGCTTGCATCACAATTAACTATTTTTTGCCAGACATTCATTGTGGGAAAAAAGTGATTTTCTCAGCGAGTTAAGCATTTTGAGTAATTTGCCGATTGGTTTCAGAACGGCTTGCATTGAAATTTACTATATTTTGCCAGACATTCATTGCGGAACAAAAGTGATTTTCTCGCCGAGTTAAGCATTTTGAGTAATTTGCCGATTTGTTTCAGAACGGCTTGCATCACAATTAACTATTTTTTGCCAGGCATTCATTGTGGAACAAAAGTGATTTTCTCGGCGAATTAAGCATTTTGAGTAATTTGCCGATTGCTTTCAGAACGGCTTGCATTGACATTTACTATTTTTTGCAAGACATTCATTGTGTAACAAAAGTGATTTTCTCGGCGAGATAAGCATTTTGAGTAATTTGCCGATTGGTTTCAGAACACCTTGCATCACAATTAACTATTTTTTGCCAGGCATTCATTGTGGAACAAAAGTGATTTTCTCGGCGAATTAAGCATTTTGAGTGATTTGCCGATTGGTTTCAGAACGGCTTGCATCAAAATTAACTATTTTTTGCCAGACATTCATTGTGGGAAAAAAGTGAATTTCTCGGCGAGTTAAGCATTTTGAGTAATTTGCCGATGGGTTTCAGAACGGCTTGCATCACAATTAACTATTTTTTGCCAGGCATGCTTTGTGGAACACAAGTGATTTTCTCGGCGAATTAAGCATTTTGACTAATTTCCGATTGGTTTCAGAACGGCTTGCATCACAATTAACTATTTTTTGCCAGGCATTCATTGTGGGAAAAAAGTGATTTTCTCGGGGAGTTAAGCATTTTGAGTAATTTGCCGATTGGTTTCAGAACGGCTTGCATCACAATTAACTATTTTTTGCCAGGCATTCATTGTGGAACAAAAGTGATTTTCTCGGCGAATTAAGCATTTTGAGTAATTTGCCGATTGCTTTCAGAACGGCTTGCATTGACATTTACTATTTTTTGCCAGACATTCATTGTGTAACAAAAGTGATTTTCTCGGCGAGATAAGCATTTTGAGTAATTTGCCGATTGGTTTCAGAACACCTTGCATCACAATTAACTATTTTTTGCCAGGCATTCATTGTGGAACAAAAGTGATTTTCTCGGCGCGTTAAGCATTTTGAGTAATTTGCCGATGGGTTTCAGAACGGCTTGCATTGCAATTTACTATTTTTTGCCAGACATTCATTGTGGAACAAAAGTGATTTTCTCGGCGAGTTAAGCATTTTGAGTAACTTGCCGATTGGTTTCAGAACGACTTGCATCACAATTAACTATTTTTTGTCAGGCATTCATTGTGGAACAAAAGTGATTTTCCCGGCGAGTTAAGCATTTTGAGTAATTTGCCGATTGCTTTCAGAACGGCTTGCATTGACATTTACTATTTTTTGCCAGACATTCATTGTGTAACAAAAGTGATTTTCTCGGCGAGATAAGCATTTTGAGTAATTTGCCGATTGGTTTCAGAACACCTTGCATCACAATTAACTATTTTTTGCCAGGCATTCATTGTGGAACAAAAGTGATTTTCTCGGCGAATTAAGCATTTTGAGTGATTTGCCGATTGGTTTCAGAACGGCTTGCATCAAAATTAACTATTTTTTGCCAGACATTCATTGTGGGAAAAAAGTGAATTTCTCGGCGAGTTAAGCATTTTGAGTAATTTGCCGATGGGTTTCAGAACGGCTTGCATCACAATTAACTATATTTTGCCAGGCATGCTTTGTGGAACACAAGTGATTTTCTCGGCGAATTAAGCATTTTGACTAATTTCCGATTGGTTTCAGAACGGCTTGCATCACAATTAACTATTTTTTGCCAGGCATTCATTGTGGGAAAAAAGTGATTTTCTCGGGGAGTTAAGCATTTTGAGTAATTTGCCGATTGGTTTCAGAACGGCTTGCATCACAATTAACTATTTTTTGCCAGGCATTCATTGTGGAACAAAAGTGATTTTCTCGGCGCGTTAAGCATTTTGAGTAATTTGCCGATGGGTTTCAGAACGGCTTGCATTGCAATTTACTATTTTTTGCCAGACATTCATTGTGGAACAAAAGTGATTTTCTCGGCGAGTTAAGCATTTTGAGTAACTTGCCGATTGGTTTCAGAACGACTTGCATCACAATTAACTATTTTTTGCCAGGCATTCATTGTGGAACAAAAGTGATTTTCCCGGCGAGTTAAGCATTTTGAGTAATTTGCCGATTGCTTTCAGAACGGCTTGCATTGACATTTACTATTTTTTGCCAGACATTCATTGTGTAACAAAAGTGATTTTCTCGGCGAGATAAGCATTTTGAGTAATTTGCCGATTGGTTTCAGAACACCTTGCATCACAATTAACTATTTTTTGCCAGGCATTCATTGTGGAACAAAAGTGATTTTCTCGGCGCATTAAGCATTTTGAGTAATTTGCCGATTGGTTTCAGAACGGCTTGCATTGAAATTTACTATTTTTTGCCAGGCATTCATTCTGGAACAAAAGTGATTTTCTCGGCGAATTAAGCATTTTGAGTGATTTGCCGATTGGTTTCAGAACGGCTTGCATCAAAATTAACTATTTTTTGCCAGACATTCATTGTGGGAAAAAAGTGATTTTCTCGGCGAGTTAAGCATTTTGAGTAATTTGCCGATTTGTTTCAGAACGGCTTGCATCACAATTAACTATTTTTTGCCAGGCATGCTTTGTGGAACAAAAGTGATTTTCTCGGCGAATTAAGCATTTTGAGTAATTTGCCGATTGGTTTCAGAACGGCTTGCATCACAATTAACTATTTTTTGCCAGACATTCATTGTGGGAAAAAAGTGATTTTCTCGGCGAGTTAAGCATTTTGAGTAATTTGCCGATGGGTTTCAGAACGGCTTGCATTGAAATCTACTATTTTTTGCCAGCCATTCATTGTGGAACAAAAGTGATTTTCTCGGCGAGTTAAGCATTTTGGGTAATTTGCCGATTGGTTTCAAACGGCTTGCATTGAAATTTACTATTTTTTGCCAGACATTCATTGTGGGAAAAAAGTGATTTTCACTCCGAGTTAAGCATTTTGAGTAATTTGCCGATGGGTTTCAGAACGGCTTGCATCAAAATTAACTATTTTTTGCCAGACGTTCATTGTGGGAAAAAAGTGATTTTCTCGACGCGTTAAGCATTTTGAGTAATTTGCCGATTGGTTTCAGAACGGCTTGCATTGAAATTTACTATTTTTTGCCAGGCATTCATTGCGGAACAAAAGTGATTTTCTCGGCGAGTTAAGCATTTTGAGTAATTTGCCGATTGGTTTCAGAACGGCTTGCATTGAAATTTACTATTTTATGCCAGGCATTCATTGCGGAACAAAAGTGATTTTCTCGGCGAGTTAAGCATTTTGAGTAATTTGCCGATGGGTTTCAGAACGGCTTGCATCAAAATTAACTATTTTTTGCCAGACATTCATTGTGGGAAAAAAGTGATTTTCTAGACGCGTTAAGCATTTTGAGTAATTTGCCGATTGGTTTCAGAAAGGCTTGCATTGAAATTTCCTATTTTTTGCCAGGCATTCATTGCGGAACAAAAGTGATTTTCTCGGCGAGTTAAGCATTTTGAGTAATTTGCCGATTGGTTTCAGAACGGCTTGCATTGAAATTTCCTATTTTTTGCCAGACATTCATTGTGGGGAAAAAAGTGATTTTCTCATCGAGTTCAGCAGTTTCAGTAATTTGCCGGTGGGTTTCAGAACGGCTTGCATTGAAATTTACTATTTTTTGCCAGACATTCATTGTGGAACAAAAGTGATTTTCTCGCCGAGTTAAGCATTTTGAGTAATTTGCCGATTGGTTTCAGAACGGCTTGCATTGAAATTTACTATATTTTGCCAGACATTCATTGTGGAACAAAAGTGATTTTCTCGCCGAGTTAAGCATTTTGACTAATTTGCCGATTGGTTTCAGAACGGC
This sequence comes from Scyliorhinus torazame, assembly GCF_047496885.1. Classification (NCBI taxonomy): domain Eukaryota; kingdom Metazoa; phylum Chordata; class Chondrichthyes; order Carcharhiniformes; family Scyliorhinidae; genus Scyliorhinus; species Scyliorhinus torazame. Next base: position 955,256 of record NC_092711.1, on the reverse strand, counting down.
TTGCATCACAATTAACTATTTTTTGCCAGGCATTCATTGTGAAACAAAAGTGATTTTCTCGGCGAATTAAGCATTTTGAGTAATTTGCCGATTGGTTTCAGAACGGCTTGCTTTGAAATTTAGTATTTTTTGCTAGACATTCATTGTGGAACAAAAGTGATGTTCTCGGCGAGTTAAGCATTTTGAGTAATTTGCCGATTGGTTTCAGAACGGCTTGCATCACAATTAACTATTTTTTGCCAGGCATTCATTGTGAAACAAAAGTGATTTTCTCGGCGAATTAAGCATTTTCAGTAATTTGCCCATTGGTTTCAGAACGGCTTGCATCAAAATTAACTATTTTTTGCCAGACATTCATTGTGGGGAAAAAAGTGATTTTCTGGGCGAGTTAGGCATTTTGAGTAATTTGCCGATTTGTTTCAGAACGGCTTGCATCACAATTAACTATTTTTTGCCAGGCATGCTTTGTGGAACAAAAGTGATTTTCTCGGCGTATTAAGCATTTTGAGTAATTTGCCGATTGGTTTAAGAACGGCTTGCATCACAATTAACTATTTTTTGCCAGACATTCATTGTGGAACAAAAGTGATTTTCTCGGCGAGATAAGCATTTTGAGTAATTTGCCGATTTGTTTCAGAACACCTTGCATCACAATTAACTATTTTTTGCCAGACATTCATTGTGGAACAAAAGTGATTTTCTCAGCGAGTTAAGCATTTTGAGTAATTTGCCGATGGGTTTCAGAACGGCTTGCATTGAAATTTACTATTTTTTGCCAGCCATTCATTGTGGAACAAAAGTGATTTTCTCGGCGAGTTAAGCATTTTGGGTAACTTGCCGATTGGTTTCAAACGGCTTGCATTGAAATTTACTACTTTTTTGCCAGACATTCATTGTGGGGAAAAAAAGTGATTTTCACGCCGAGTTAAGCATTTTGAGTAATTTCCCGACGGGTTTCAGAACGGCTTGCATCAAAATTAACTATTTTTTGCCAGGCATTCATTGCGGAACAAAAGTGATTTTCTCGGCGAGTTAAGCATTTTGAGTAATTTGCCGATTGGTTTCAGAACGTCTTGCATTGAAATTTCCTATTTTTTGCCAGACATTCATTGTGGAACAAAAGTGATTTTCTCGGCGAGTTAAGCATTTTGAGTAATTTGCCGATGGGTTTCAGAACGGCTTGCATGAAATTTACTATTTTTTGCCAGCCATTCATTGTGGAACAAAAGTGATTTTCTCGGCGAGTTAAGCATTTTGGGTAATTTGCCGATTGGTTTCAAACGGCTTGCATTGAAATTTACTATTTTTTGCCAGACATTCATTGTGGGAAAAAAGTGATTTTCTCGGGGAGTTAAGCATTTTGAGTAATTTGCCGATTGGTTTCAGAACGGCTTGCATCACAATTAACTATTTTTTGCCAGACATTCATTGTGGAACAAAAGTGATTTTCTCGGCGAATCAAGCATTTTGAGTAATTTGCCGATTGCTTTCAGAACGGCTTGCATTGACATTTACTATTTTTTGCCAGACATTCATTGTGTAACAAAAGTGATTTTCTCGGCGAGATAAGCATTTTGAGTAATTTGCCGATTGGTTTCAGAACACCTTGCATCACAATTAACTATTTTTTGCCAGGCATTCATTGTGGAACAAAAGTGATTTTCTCGGCGAATTAAGCATTTTGAGTGATTTGCCGATTGGTTTCAGAACGGCTTGCATCAAAATTAACTATTTTTTGCCAGACATTCATTGTGGGAAAAAAGTGAATTTCTCGGCGAGTTAAGCATTTTGAGTAATTTGCCGATGGGTTTCAGAACGGCTTGCATCACAATTAACTATTTTTTGCCAGGCATGCTTTGTGGAACACAAGTGATTTTCTCGGCGAATTAAGCATTTTGACTAATTTCCGATTGGTTTCAGAACGGCTTGCATCACAATTAACTATTTTTTGCCAGGCATTCATTGTGGGAAAAAAGTGATTTTCTCGGGGAGTTAAGCATTTTGAGTAATTTGCCGATTGGTTTCAGAACGGCTTGCATCACAATTAACTATTTTTTGCCAGGCATTCATTGTGGAACAAAAGTGATTTTCTCGGCGAATTAAGCATTTTGAGTAATTTGCCGATTGCTTTCAGAACGGCTTGCATTGACATTTACTATTTTTTGCCAGACATTCATTGTGTAACAAAAGTGATTTTCTCGGCGAGATAAGCATTTTGAGTAATTTGCCGATTGGTTTCAGAACACCTTGCATCACAATTAACTATTTTTTGCCAGACATTCATTGTGGGAAAAAAGTGATTTTCTCGGCGAGTTAAGCATTTTGAGTAATTTGCCGATCTGTTTCAGAACGGCTTGCATCACAATTAACTATTTTTTGCCAGGCATGCTTTGTGGAACAAAAGTGATTTTCTCGGCGAATTAAGCATTTTGAGTAATTTGCCGATTGGTTTCAGAACGGCTTGCATCACAATTAACTATTTTTTGCCAGACATTCATTGTGGGAAAAAAGTGATTTTCTCGGCGAGTTAAGCATTTTGAGTAATTTGCCGATGGGTTTCAGAACGGCTTGCATTGAAATCTACTATTTTTTGCCAGCCATTCATTGTGGAACAAAAGTGATTTTCTCGGCGAGTTAAGCATTTTGGGTAATTTGCCGATTGGTTTCAAACGGCTTGCATTGAAATTTACTATTTTTTGCCAGACATTCATTGTGGGAAAAAAGTGATTTTCACTCCGAGTTAAGCATTTTGAGTAATTTGCCGATGGGTTTCAGAACGGCTTGCATCAAAATTAACTATTTTTTGCCAGACGTTCATTGTGGGAAAAAAGTGATTTTCTCGACGCGTTAAGCATTTTGAGTAATTTGCCGATTGGTTTCAGAACGGCTTGCATTGAAATTTACTATTTTTTGCCAGGCATTCATTGCGGAACAAAAGTGATTTTCTCGGCGAGTTAAGCATTTTGAGTAATTTGCCGATTGGTTTCAGAACGGCTTGCATTGAAATTTACTATTTTTTGCCAGGCATTCATTGCGGAACAAAAGTGATTTTCTCGGCGAGTTAAGCATTTTGAGTAATTTGCCGATGGGTTTCAGAACGGCTTGCATCAAAATTAACTATTTTTTGCCAGACATTCATTGTGGGAAAAAAGTGATTTTCTAGACGCGTTAAGCATTTTGAGTAATTTGCCGATTGGTTTCAGAAAGGCTTGCATTGAAATTTCCTATTTTTTGCCAGGCATTCATTGCGGAACAAAAGTGATTTTCTCGGCGAGTTAAGCATTTTGAGTAATTTGCCGATTGGTTTCAGAACGGCTTGCATTGAAATTTCCTATTTTTTGCCAGACATTCATTGTGGGGAAAAAAGTGATTTTCTCATCGAGTTCAGCAGTTTCAGTAATTTGCCGATGGGTTTCAGAACGGCTTGCATTGAAATTTACTATTTTTTGCCAGACATTCATTGTGGAACAAAAGTGATTTTCTCGCCGAGTTAAGCATTTTGAGTAATTTGCCGATTGGTTTCAGAACGGCTTGCATTGAATTTTACTATATTTTGCCAGACATTCATTGTGGAACAAAAGTGATTTTCTCGCCGAGTTAAGCATTTTGACTAATTTGCCGATTGGTTTCAGAACGGCTTGCATCACAATTAACTATTTTTTGCCAGGCATTCATTGTGAAACAAAAGTGATTTTCTCGGCGAATTAAGCATTTTGAGTAATTTGCCGATTGGTTTCAGAACGGCTTGCTTTGAAATTTAGTATTTTTTGCTAGACATTCATTGTGGAACAAAAGTGATGTTCTCGGCGAGTTAAGCATTTTGAGTAATTTGCCGATTGGTTTCAGAACGGCTTGCATCACAATTAACTATTTTTTGCCAGGCATTCATTGTGAAACAAAAGTGATTTTCTCGGCGAATTAAGCATTTTCAGTAATTTGCCCATTGGTTTCAGAACGGCTTGCATCAAAATTAACTATTTTTTGCCAGACATTCATTGTGGGGAAAAAAGTGATTTTCTGTGCGAGTTAAGCATTTTGAGTAATTTGCCGATTTGTTTCAGAACGGCTTGCATCACAATTAACTATTTTTTGCCAGGCATGCTTTGTGGAACAAAAGTGATTTTCTCGGCGTATTAAGCATTTTGAGTAATTTGCCGATTGGTTTAAGAACGGCTTGCATCACAATTAACTATTTTTTGCCAGACATTCATTGTGGAACAAAAGTGATTTTCTCGGCGAGATAAGCATTTTGAGTAATTTGCCGATTGGTTTCAGAACACCTTGCATCACAATTAACTATTTTTTGCCAGACATTCATTGTGGAACAAAAGTGATTTTCTCAGCGAGTTAAGCATTTTGAGTAATTTGCCGATGGGTTTCAGAACGGCTTGCATTGAAATTTACTATTTTTTGCCAGCCATTCATTGTGGAACAAAAGTGATTTTCTCGGCGAGTTAAGCATTTTGGGTAACTTGCCGATTGGTTTCAAACGGCTTGCATTGAAATTTACTACTTTTTTGCCAGACATTCATTGTGGGGAAAAAAAGTGATTTTCACGCCGAGTTAAGCATTTTGAGTAATTTCCCGACGGGTTTCAGAACGGCTTGCATCAAAATTAACTATTTTTTGCCAGGCATTCATTGCGGAACAAAAGTGATTTTCTCGGCGAGTTAAGCATTTTGAGTAATTTGCCGATTGGTTTCAGAACGTCTTGCATTGAAATTTCCTATTTTTTGCCAGACATTCATTGTGGAACAAAAGTGATTTTCTCGGCGAGTTAAGCATTTTGAGTAATTTGCCGATGGGTTTCAGAACGGCTTGCATTGAAATTTACTATTTTTTGCCAGCCATTCATTGTGGAACAAAAGTGATTTTCTCGGCGAGTTAAGCATTTTGGGTAATTTGCCGATTGGTTTCAAACGGCTTGCATTGAAATTTACTATTTTTTGCCAGACATTCATTGTGGGAAAAAAGTGATTTTCTCGGGGAGTTAAGCATTTTGAGTAATTTGCCGATTGGTTTCAGAACGGCTTGCATCACAATTAACTATTTTTTGCCAGGCATTCATTGTGGAACAAAAGTGATTTTCTCGGCGAATCAAGCATTTTGAGTAATTTGCCGATTGCTTTCAGAACGGCTTGCATTGACATTTACTATTTTTTGCCAGACATTCATTGTGTAACAAAAGTGATTTTCTCGGCGAGATAAGCATTTTGAGTAATTTGCCGATTGGTTTCAGAACACCTTGCATCACAATTAACTATTTTTTGCCAGGCATTCATTGTGGAACAAAAGTGATTTTCTCGGCGCGTTAAGCATTTTGAGTAATTTGCCGATGGGTTTCAGAACGGCTTGCATTGAAATTTATTATTTTTTGCCAGACATTCATTGTGGAACAAAAGTGATTTTCTCGGCGAGTTAAGCATTTTGAGTAATTTGCCGATTGGTTTCAGAACGGCTTGCATCACAATTAACTATTTTTTGCCAGGCATTCATTGTGGAACAAAAGTGATTTTCCCGGCGAGTTAAGCATTTTGAGTAATTTGCCGATTGCTTTCAGAACGGCTTGCATTGACATTTACTATTTTTTGCCAGACATTCATTGTGTAACAAAAGTGATTTTCTCGGCGAGATAAGCATTTTGAGAAATTTGCCGATTGTTTTCAGAACACCTTGCATCACAATTAACTATTTTTTGCCAGGCATTCATTGTGGAACAAAAGTGATTTTCTCGGCGCATTAAGCATGTTGAGTAATTTGCCGATTGGTTTCAGAACGGCTTGCATTGAAATTTACTATTTTTTGCCAGGCATTCATTCTGGAACAAAAGTGATTTTCTCGGCGAATTAAGCATTTTGAGTGATTTGCCGATTGGTTTCAGAACGGCTTGCATCAAAATTAACTATTTTTTGCCAGACATTCATTGTAGGAAAAAAGTGATTTTCTCGGCGAGTTAAGCATTTTGAGAAATTTGCCGATTTGTTTCAGAACGGCTTGCAACACAATTAACTATTTTTTGCCAGGCATGCTTTGTGGAACAAAAGTGATTTTCTCGGCGAATTAAGCATTTTGAGTAATTTGCCGATTGGTTTCAGAACGGCTTGCATCACAATTAACTATTTTTTGCCAGACATTCATTGTGGGAAAAAAGTGATTTTCTCGGCGAGTTAAGCATTTTGAGTAATTTGCCGATGGGTTTCAGAACGGCTTGCATTGAAATTTACTATTTTTTGCCAGGCATTCATTGTGAAACAAAAGTGATTTTCTCGGCGAATTAAGCATTTTGAGTAATTTGCCGATTGGTTTCAGAACGGCTTGCATTGAAATTTAGTATTTTTTGCTAGACATTCATTGTGGAACAAAAGTGATGTTCTCGGCGAGTTAAGCATTTTGAGTAATTTGCCGATTGGTTTCAGAACGGCTTGCATCACAATTAACTATTTTTTGCCAGGCATTCATTGTGAAACAAAAGTGATTTTCTCGGCGAATTAAGCATTTTCAGTAATTTGCCCATTGGTTTCAGAACGGCTTGCATCAAAATTAACTATTTTTTGGCCAGACATTCATTGTGGGATAAAAGTGTTTTTCTCGGCGAGTTAAGCATTTTGAGTAATTTGCCGATTGGTTTCAGAACGGCTTGCATTGAAATTTACTATTTTTTGCCAGGCATTGATACTGGAACAAAAGTGATTTTCTCGGCGAAGTAAGCATTTTGAGTGATTTGCCGATTGGTTTCAGAACGGCTTGCATCAAAATTAACTATTTTTTGCCAGACATTCATTGTGGGGAAAAAAGTGATTTTCTCGGCGAGTTAAGCATTTTGAGTAATTTGCCGATTTGTTTCAGAACGGCTTGCATCACAATTAACTATTTTTTGCCAGGCATGCTTTGTGGAACAAAAGTGATTTTCTCGGCTAATTAAGCATTTTGAGTAATTTGCCGATTGGTTTAAGAACGGCTTGCATCACAATTAACTATTTTTTGCCAGACATTCATTGTGGGAAAAAAGTGATTTTCTCAGCGAGTTAAGCATTTTGAGTAATTTGCCGATGGGTTTCAGAACGGCTTGCATTGAAATTTACTATTTTTTGCCAGCCATTCATTGTGGAACAAAAGTGATTTTCTCGGCGAGTTAAGCATTTTGGGTAACTTGCCGATTGGTTTCAAACGGATTGCATTGAAATTTACTACTTTTTTGCCAGACATTCATTGTGGGGAAAAAAAGTGATTTTCACGCCGAGTTAAGCATTTTGAGTAATTTCCCGATGGGTTTCAGAACGGCTTGCATCAAAATTAACTATTTTTTGCCAGGCATTCATTGCGGAACAAAAGTGATTTTCTCGGCGAGTTAAGCATTTTGAGTAATTTGCCGATTGGTTTCAGAACGGCTTGCATTGAAATTTACTATATTTTGCCAGACATTCATTGTGGAACAAAAGTGATTTTCTCGCCGAGTTAAGCATTTTGGCTAATTTGCCGATTGGTTTCAGAACGGCTTGCATCACAATTACCTATTTTTTGCCAGGCATTCATTGTGAAACAAAAGTGATTTTCTCGGCGTATTAAGCATTTTGACTAATTTGCCGATTGGTTTCAGAACGGCTTGCATCACAATTAACTATTTTTTGCCAGGCATTCATTGTGGGAAAAAAGTGATTTTATCGGGGAGTTAAGCATTTTGAGTAATTTGCCGATTGGTTTCAGAACGGCTTGCATCACAATTAACTATTTTTTGCCAGGCATTCATTGTGGAACAAAAGTGATTTTCCCGGCGAGTTAAGCATTTTGAGTAATTTGCCGATTGCTTTCAGAACTGCTTGCATTGACATTTACTATTTTTTGCCAGACATTCATTGTGTAACAAAAGTGATTTTCTCGGCGAGATAAGCATTTTGAGTAATTTGCCGATTGGTTTCAGAACACCTTGCATCACAATTAACTATTTTTTGCCAGACATTCATTGTGTAACAAAAGTTATTTTCTCGGCGAGATAAGCATTTTGAGTAATTTGCCGATTGGTTTCAGAACACCTTGCATCACAATTAACTATTTTTTGCCAGGCATTCATTGCGGAACAAAAGTGATTTTCTCGGCGAGTTAAGCATTTTGAGTAATTTGCCGATTGGTTTCAGAACGTCTTGCATTGAAATTTCCTATTTTTTGCCAGACATTCATTGTGGAACAAAAGTGATTTTCTCGGCGAGTTAAGCATTTTGAGTAATTTGCCGATGGGTTTCAGAACGGCTTGCATTGAAATTTACCATTTTTTGCCAGCCATTCATTGTGGAACAAAAGTGATTTTCTCGGCGAGTTAAGCATTTTGGGTAATTTGCCGATTGGTTTCAAACGGCTTGCATTGAAATTTACTATTTTTTGCCAGACATTCATTGTGGGAAAAAAGTGATTTTCTCGGGGAGTTAAGCATTTTGAGTAATTTGCCGATTGGTTTCAGAACGGCTTGCATCACAATTAACTATTTTTTGCCAGGCATTCATTGTGGAACAAAAGTGATTTTCTCGGCGAATCAAGCATTTTGAGTAATTTGCCGATTGCTTTCAGAACGGCTTGCATTGACATTTACTATTTTTTGCCAGACATTCATTGTGTAACAAAAGTGATTTTCTCGGCGAGATAAGCATTTTGAGTAATTTGCCGATTGGTTTCAGAACACCTTGCATCACAATTAACTATTTTTTGCCAGGCATTCATTGTGGAACAAAAGTGATTTTCTCGGCGCGTTAAGCATTTTGAGTAATTTGCCGATGGGTTTCAGAACGGCTTGCATTGAAATTTATTATTTTTTGCCAGACATTCATTGTGGAACAAAAGTGATTTTCTCGGCGAGTTAAGCATTTTGAGTAATTTGCCGATTGGTTTCAGAACGGCTTGCATCACAATTAACTATTTTTTGCCAGGCATTCATTGTGGAACAAAAGTGATTTTCCCGGCGAGTTAAGCATTTTGAGTAATTTGCCGATTGCTTTCAGAACGGCTTGCATTGACATTTACTATTTTTTGCCAGATATTCATTGTGTAACAAAAGTGATTTTCTCGGCGAGATAAGCATTTTGAGTAATTTGCCGATTGGTTTCAGAACACCTTGCATCACAATTAACTATTTTTTGCCAGGCATTCATTGTGGAACAAAAGTGATTTTCTCGGCGCATTAAGCATGTTGAGTAATTTGCCGATTGGTTTCAGAACGGCTTGCATTGAAATTTACTATTTTTTGCCAGGCATTCATTCTGGAACAAAAGTGATTTTCTCGGCGAATTAAGCATTTTGAGTGATTTGCCGATTGGTTTCAGAACGGCTTGCATCAAAATTAACTATTTTTTGCCAGACATTCATTGTAGGAAAAAAGTGATTTTCTCGGCGAGTTAAGCATTTTGAGAAATTTGCCGATTTGTTTCAGAACGGCTTGCAACACAATTAACTATTTTTTGCCAGGCATGCTTTGTGGAACAAAAGTGATTTTCTCGGCGAATTAAGCATTTTGAGTAATTTGCCGATTGGTTTCAGAACGGCTTGCATTGACATTTACTATTTTTTGCCAGACATTCATTGTGGGAAAAAAGTGATTTTCTCGGCGAGTTAAGCATTTTGAGTAATTTGCCGATGGGTTTCAGAACGGCTTGCATTGAAATTTACTATTTTTTGCCAGGCATTCATTGTGAAACAAAAGTGATTTTCTCGGCGAATTAAGCATTTTGAGTAATTTGCCGATTGGTTTCAGAACGGCTTGCTTTGAAATTTAGTATTTTTTGCTAGACATTCATTGTGGAACAAAAGTGATGTTCTCGGCGAGTTAAGCATTTTGAGTAATTTGCCGATTGGTTTCAGAACGGCTTGCATCACAATTAACTATTTTTTGCCAGGCATTCATTGTGAAACAAAAGTGATTTTCTCGGCGAATTAAGCATTTTCAGTAATTTGCCCATTGGTTTCAGAACGGCTTGCATCAAAATTAACTATTTTTTGGCCAGACATTCATTGTGGGATAAAAGTGTTTTTCTCGGCGAGTTAAGCATTTTGAGTAATTTGCCGATTGGTTTCAGAACGGCTTCCATTGAAATTTACTATTTTTTGCCAGGCATTGATACTGGAACAAAAGTGATTTTCTCGGCGAAGTAAGCATTTTGAGTGATTTGCCGATTGGTTTCAGAACGGCTTGCATCAAAATTAACTATTTTTTGCCAGACATTCATTGTGGGGAAAAAAGTGATTTTCTCGGCGAGTTAAGCATTTTGAGTAATTTGCCGATTTGTTTCAGAACGGCTTGCATCACAATTAACTATTTTTTGCCAGGCATGCTTTGTGGAACAAAAGTGATTTTCTCGGCTAATTAAGCATTTTGAGTAATTTGCCGATTGGTTTAAGAACGGCTTGCATCACAATTAACTATTTTTTGCCAGACATTCATTGTGGGAAAAAAGTGATTTTCTCAGCGAGTTAAGCATTTTGAGTAATTTGCCGATGGGTTTCAGAACGGCTTGCATTGAAATTTACTATTTTTGCCAGCCATTCATTGTGGAACAAAAGTGATTTTCTCGGCGAGTTAAGCATTTTGGGTAACTTGCCGATTGGTTTCAAACGGCTTGCATTGAAATTTACTACTTTTTTGCCAGACATTCATTGTGGGAAAAAAAGTGATTTTCACGCCGAGTTAAGCATTTTGAGTAATTTCCCGATGGGTTTCAGAACGGCTTGCATCAAAATTAACTATTTTTTTGCCAGGCATTCATTGCGGAACAAAAGTGATTTTCTCGGCGAGTTAAGCATTTTGAGTAATTTGCCGATTGGTTTCAGAACGGCTTGCATTGAAATTTACTATATTTTGCCAGACATTCATTGTGGAACAAAAGTGATTTTCTCGCCGAGTTAAGCATTTTGGCTAATTTGCCGATTGGTTTCAGAACGGCTTGCATCACAATTACCTATTTTTTGCCAGGCATTCATTGTGAAACAAAAGTGATTTTCTCGGCGTATTAAGCATTTTGACTAATTTGCCGATTGGTTTCAGAACGGCTTGCATCACAATTAACTATTTTTTGCCAGGCATTCATTGTGGGAAAAAAGTGATTTTCTCGGGGAGTTAAGCATTTTGAGTAATTTGCCGATTGGTTTCAGAACGGCTTGCATCACAATTAACTATTTTTTGCCAGGCATTCATTGTGGAACAAAAGTGATTTTCTCGCCGAATTAAGCATTTTGAGTAATTTGCCGATTGCTTTCAGAACGGCTTGCATTGACATTTACTATTTTTTGCAAGACATTCATTGTGTAACAAAAGTGATTTTCTCGGCGAGATAAGCATTTTGAGTAATTTGCCGATTGGTTTCAGAACACCTTGCATCACAATTAACTATTTTTTGCCAGGCATTCATTGTGGAACAAAAGTGATTTTCTCGGCGCGTTAAGTATTTTGTGTAATTTGCCGATGGGTTTCAGAACGGCTTGCATTGAAATTTACTATTTTTTGCCAGACATTCATTGTGGAACAAAAGTGATTTTCTCGGCGAGTTAAGCATTTTGAGTAATTTGCCGATTGGTTTCAGAACGGCTTGCATCACAATTAACTATTTTTTGCCATGCATTCATTGTGGAACAAAAGTGATTTTCCCGGCGAGTTAAGCATTTTGAGTAATTTGCCGATTGCTTTCAGAACTGCTTGCATTGACATTTACTATTTTTTGCCAGACATTCATTGTGTAACAAAAGTGATTTTCTCGGCGAGATAAGCATTTTGAGTAATTTGCCGATTGGTTTCAGAACACCTTGCATCACAATTAACTATTTTTTGCCAGACATTCATTGTGTAACAAAAGTGATTTTCTCGGCGAGATAAGCATTTTGAGTAATTTGCCGATTGGTTTCAGAACACCTTGCATCACAATTAACTATTTTTTGCCAGGCATTCATTGTGGAACAAAAGTGATTTTCTCGGCGCATTAAGCATTTTGAGTAATTTGCCGATTGGTTTCAGAACGGCTTGCATTGAAATTTACTATTTTTTGCCAGGCATTCATTCTGGAATAAAAGTGATTTTCTCGGCGAATTAAGCATTTTGAGTGATTTGCCGATTGGTTTCAGAACGGCTTGCATCAAAATTAACTATTTTTTGCCAGACATTCATTGTGGGAAAAAAGTGAATTTCTCGGCGAGTTCAGCATTTTGAGTAATTTGCCGATGGGTTTCAGAACGGCTTGCATCACAATTAACTATTTTTTGCCAGGCATGCTTTGTGGAACAAAAGTGATTTTCTCGGCGAATTAAGCATTTTGACTAATTTCCGATTGGTTTCAGAACGGCTTGCATCACAATTAACTATTTTGTGCCAGGCATTCATTGTGGGAAAAAAGTGATTTTCTCGGGGAGTTAAGCATTTTGAGTAATTTGCCGATTGGTTTCAGAACGGCTTGCATTACAATAAACTATTTTTTGCCAGGCATTCATTGTGGAACAAAAGTGATTTTCTCGGCGAATTAAGCATTTTGAGTAATTTGCCGATTGCTTTCAGAACGGCTTGCATTGACATTTACTATTTTTTGCCAGACATTCATTGTGTAACAAAAGTGATTTTCTCGGCGAGATAAGCATTTTGAGTAATTTGCCGATTGGTTTCAGAACACCTTGCATCACAATTAACTATTTTTTGCCAGGCATTCATTGTGGAACAAAAGTGATTTTCTCGGCGCGTTAAGCATTTTGAGTAATTTGCCGATGGGTTTCAGAACGGCTTGCATTGAAATTTACTATTTTTTGCCAGACATTCATTGTGGAACAAAAGTGATTTTCTCGGCGAGTTAAGCATTTTGAGTAATTTGCCGATTGGTTTCAGAACGACTTGCATCACAATTAACTATTTTTTGCCAGGCATTCATTGTGGAACAAAAGTGATTTTCCCGGCGAGTTAAGCATTTTGAGTAATTTGCCGATTGCTTTCAGAACGGCTTGCATTGACATTTACTATTTTTTGCCAGACATTCATTGTGTAACAAAAGTGATTTTCTCGGCGAGATAAGCATTTTGAGTAATTTGCCGATTGGTTTCAGAACACCTTGCATCACAATTAACTATTTTTTGCCAGGCATTCATTGTGGAACAAAAGTGATTTTCTCGGCGCATTAAGCATTTTGAGTAATTTGCCGATTGGTTTCAGAACGGCTTGCATTGAAATTTACTATTTTTTGCCAGGCATTCATTCTGGAACAAAAGTGATTTTCTCGGCGAATTAAGCATTTTGAGTGATTTGCCGATTGGTTTCAGAACGGCTTGCATCAAAATTAACTATTTTTTGCCAGACATTCATTGTGGGAAAAAAGTGATTTTCTCGGCGAGTTAACCATTTTGAGTAATTTGCCGATTTGTTTCAGAACGGCTTGCATCACAATTAACTATTTTTTGCCAGGCATGCTTTGTGGAACAAAAGTGATTTTCTCGGCGAATTAAGCATTTTGAGTAATTTGCCGATTGGTTTCAGAACGGCTTGCATCACAATTAACTATTTTTTGCCAGACATTCATTGTGGGAAAAAAGTGATTTTCTTGGCGAGTTAAGCATTTTGAGTAATTTGCCGATGGGTTTCAGAACGGCTTGCATTGAAATTTACTATTTTTTGCCAACCATTCATTGTGGAACTAAAGTGATTTTCTCGGCGAGTTAAGCATTTTGGGTAATTTGCCGATTGGTTTCAAACGGCTTGCATTGAAATTTACTATTTTTTGCCAGACATTCATTGTGGGAAAAAAGGGATTTTCACTCCGAGTTAAGCATTTTGAGTAATTTGCCGATGGGTTTCAGAACGGCTTGCATCAAAATTAGCTATTTTTTGCCAGACATTGATTGTGGGATAAAAGTGTTTTTCTCGGCGAGTTAAGCATTTTGAGTAATTTGCCGATTGGTTTCAGAACGGCCTGCATTGAAATTTACTATTTTTTGCCAGACATTCATTGTGGGATAAAAGTGTTTTTCTCGGCGAGTTAAGCATTTTGAGTAATTTGCCGATTGGTTTCAGAACGGCCTGCATTGAAATTTACTATTTTTTGCCAGGCATTCATTGCGGAACAAAAGTGATTTTCTCGGCGAGTTAAGCATTTTGAGTAATTTGCCGATTGGTTTCAGAACGGCTTGCATTGAAATTTACTATTTTTTGCCAGACATTCATTGTGGGAAAAAAAGTGTTTTTCTCGACGAGTTAAGCATTTTGAGTAATTTGCCGATGGGTTTCAGAACGGCTTGCATCACAATTAACTATTTTTTGCCAGGCATTCATTGTGCAACAAAAGTGATTTTCACGGCGAGTTAAGCATTTTGAGTAATTTGCCGATTGCTTTCAGAACGGCTTGCATTGAAATTTACTATTTTTTGCCAGACATTGATTGTGGAACAAAAGTGATTTTCTCGCCGAGTTAAGCATTTTGAGTAAATTGCCGATTGATTTCAGAACGGCTTGCATCACAATTAACTATTTTTTGCCAGGCATTCATTGTGGGGAAAAATGGATTTTCTAGGCGAGTTAAGCATTTTGAGTAATTTGCGGATGGGTTTCAGAACGGCTTGCATCAAAATTAACTATTTTTTGCCAGACATTCATTGTGGGAATAAAGTGTTTTTCTCGGCGAGTTAAGCATTTTGAGTAATTTGCCGATTGGTTTCAGAACGGCTTGCATCACAATTAACTATTTTTTGCCAGGCATTCATTGTGGAACAAATGTGATGTTCTCGGCGAGTTAAGCATTTTGAGTAATTTGCCGATTGGTTTCAGAACGGCTTGCATTGAAATTTACTATTTTTTGCCAGACATTCATTATGGAACAAAAGTGATTTTCTCGGCGAGTTAAGCATTTAGAGTAATTTGCCGATTGGTTTCAGAACGGCTTGCATCACAATTAACTATTTTTTGCCAGGCATTCATTGTGGAACAAAAGTGATTTTCTCGGCGCGTTAAGCATTTTGAGTAATTTGCCGATTGGTTTCAGAACTGCTTGCATTGAAATTTACTGTTTTTTGCCAGACATTGATTGTGGAACAAAAGTGATTTTCTCGCCGAGTTAAGCATTTTGAGTAAATTGCCGATTGATTTCAGAACGGCTTGCATCACAATTAACTATTTTTTGCCAGGCATTCATTGTGGGAAAAAATGGATTTTCTCCGGCGAGTTAAGCATTTTGAGTAATTTGCGGATGGGTTTCAGAACGGCTTGCATCAAAATTAACTATTTTTTGCCAGACATTCATTGTGGGAATAAAGTGTTTTTCTCGGCGAGTTAAGCATTTTGAGTAATTTGCCGATTGGTTTCAGAACGGCTTGCATCACAATTAACTATTTTTTGCCAGGCATTCATTGTGGAACAAAAGTGATTTTCTCGGCGTGTTAAGCATTTTGAGTAATTTGCCGATTGGTTTCAGAACTGCTTGCATTGAAATTTACTGTTTTTTGCCAGACATTTATTGTGGAACAAAAGTGATTTTCTCGGCGAGTTAAGCATTTTGAGTAATTTGCCGATTGGTTTCAAACGGCTTGCATTGAAATTTACTATTTTTTGCCAGGCATTCATTGTGGTAAAAAAGTGATTTTCACGCCGAGTTAAGCATTTTGAGTAATTTGCCGATGGGTTTCAGAACGGCTTGCATCAAAATTAACTATTTTTTGCCAGACATTCATTGTGGGAAAAAAGTGATTTTCTCGACGCGTTAAGCATTTTGAGTAATTTGCCGATTGGTTTCAGAACGGCTTGCATTGAAATTTACAATTTTTTGCCAGGCATTCATTGCGGAACAAAAGTGATTTTCTCGGCGAGTTAAGCATTTTGAGTAATTTGCCGATTGGTTTCAGAACGGCTTGCATTGAAATTTACTATATTTTGCCAGACATTCGTTGTGGAGCAAAAGTGATTTTCTCGCCGAGTTAAGCATTTTGAGTAATTTGCCGATTGGTTTCAGAACGGCTTGCATCACAATTAACTATTTTTTGCCAGGCATTCATTGTGAAACAAAAGTGATTTTCTCGGCGAATTAAGCATTTTGAGTAATTAACCGATGGGTTTCAGAACGGCTTGCATCAAAATTAAATATTTTTTGCCAGACATTCATTGTGGGAAAAAAGTGATTTTCTCGGCGTGTTAAGCATTTTGAGTAATTTACCGATTGGTTTCAGAACGGCTTGCATCAATATTAACTATTTTTTGCCAGACATTCATTGTGGGAAAAAAGTGATTTTCTCGGCCAGTTCAGCAGTTTGAGAAATTTGCCGATGGGTTTCAGAACGACTTGCATTGAAATTTACTATTTTTTGCCAGACATTCATTGTGGAACAAAAGTGATTTTCTCGGCGAGTTAAGCATTTTGAGTAATTTCCCGATTGGTTTCAGAACGGCTTGCATTGAAATTTACTATTTTTTGCCAGACATTCATTGTGGAACAAAAGTGATTTTCTCGGCGAGTTAAGCATTTTGAGTAATTTGCCGATTGGTTTCAGAACGGCTTGCATTGAAATTTACTATTTTTTGCCAGACATTCATTGTGGAACAAAAGTGATTTTCTCGGCGAGTTAAGCATTTTGAGTAATTTGCCGATTGGTTTCAAACGGCTTGCATTGAAATTTACTATTTTTTGCCAGACATTCATTGTGGGAAAAAAGGGATTTTCACGCCGAGTTAAGCATTTTGAGTAATTTGCCGATGGGTTTCAGAACGGCTTGCATCAAAATTAACTATTTTTTGCCAGACATTGATTGTGGGAAAAAAGTGATTTTCTCGACGCGTTAAGCATTTTGAGTAATTTGCCGATTGGTTTCAGAACGGCTTGCATTGAAAATTACTATTTTTTGCCAGGCATTCATTGTGGAACACAAGTGATTTTCCCGCCGAGTTAAGCATTTTGAGTAATTTGCCGATGGGTTTCAAACGGCTTGCATTGAAATTTACTATTTTTTGCCAGACATTCATTGTGGGAAAAAAGTGATTTTCACGCCGAGTTAAGCATTTTGAGTAATTTGCCGATGGGTTTCAGAACGGCTTGCATCAAAATTAACTATTTTTTGCCAGACATTCATTGTGGGAAAAAAGTGATTTTCTCGACGCGTTAAGCATTTTGAGTAATTTGCCGATTGGTTTCAGAACGGCCTGCATTGAAATTTACTATTTTTTGCCAGGCATTCATTGCGGAACAAAAGTGATTTTCTCGGCGAGTTAAGCATTTTGAGTAATTTGCCGATTGGTTTCAGAACGGCTTGCATTGAAATTTACTATTTTTTGCCAGACATTCATTGTGGGAAAAAAAGTGATTTTCTCGGCGAGTTAAGCATTTTGAGTAATTTGCCGATGGGTTTCAGAACGGCTTGCATCACAATTAACTATTTTTTGCCAGGCATTCATTGTGCAACAAAAGTGATTTTCTCGGCGAGTTAAGCATTTTGAGTAATTTGCCGATTGCTTTCAGAACGGCTTGCATTGAAATTTACTATTTTTTGCCAGACATTCATTGTGGAACAAAAGTGATTTTCTCGGCGAGTTAAGCATTTTGAGTAAATTGCCGATTGATTTCAGAACGGCTTGCATCACAATTAACTATTTTTTGCCAGGCATTCATTGTGGGGAAAAAGTGATTTTCTACGGCGAGTTAAGCATTTTGAGTAATTTGCGGATGGGTTTCAGAACGGCTTGCATCAAAATTAACTATTTTTTGCCAGACATTCATTGTGGGAAAAAAGTGATTTTCTCGGCGAGTAATTTTGAGTAATTTGCCGATGGGTTTCAGAACGGCTTGCATCACAATTAACTATTTTTTGCCAGGCATTCATTGTGGAACAAAAGTGATTTTCTCGCCGAGTTAAGCATTTTGAGTAAATTGCCGATTGATTTCAGAACGGCTTGCATCACAATTAACTATTTTTTGCCAGGCATTCATTGTGGGGAAAAATGGATTTTCTACGGCGAGTTAAGCATTTTGAGTAATTTGCCGATGGGTTTCAGAACGGCTTGCATCAAAATTAACTATTTTTTGCCAGACATTCATTGTGGGAAAAAAGTGATTTTCTCCACGCGTTAAGCATTTTGAGTAATTTGCCGATTGGTTTCAGAACGGCTTGCATTGAAATTTACTATTTTTTGCCAGGCATTCATTGCGGAACAAAAGTGATTTTCTCGGCGAGTTAAGCATTTTGAGTAATTTGCCGATTGGTTTCAGAACGGCTTGCATTGAAATTTACTATTTTTTGCCAGGCATTCATTGTGGAACAAAAGTGATTTTCTCGGCGAATTAAGCATTTTGATTAATTTCCCAATGGTTTCAGAACGGCTTGCATCAAAATTAACTATTTTTTGCCAGACATTCATTGTGGGAAAAAAGTGATTTTCTCGGCCAGTTCAGCAGTTTGAGAAATTTGCCGATGGGTTTCAGAACGACTTGCATTGAAATTTACTATTTTTTGCCAGACATTCATTGTGGAACAAAAGTGATTTTCTCGGCGAGTTAAGCATTTTGAGTAATTTCCCGATTGGTTTCAGAACGGCTTGCATTGAAATTTACTATTTTTTGCCAGACATTCATTGTGGAACAAAAGTGATTTTCTCGGCGAGTTAAGCATTTTGAGTAATTTGCCGATTGGTTTCAGAACGGCTTGCATCACAATTAACTATTTTTTGCCAGACATTCATTGTGGGAAAAAAGTGATTTTCTCGGCGAGTTAAGCATTTTGAGTAATTTGCCGATGGGTTTCAGAACGGCTTGCATTGAAATTTACTATTTTTTGCCAGCCATTCATTGTGGAACAAAAGTGATTTTCTCGGCGAGTTAAGCATTTTGGGTAATTTGCCGATTGGTTTCAAACGGCTTGCATTGAAATTTACTATTTTTTGCCAGACATTCATTGTGGGAAAGAAGTGATTTTCACGCCGAGTTAAGCATTTTGAGTAATTTGCCGATGGGTTTCAGAACGGCTTGCATCAAAATTAACTATTTTTTGCCAGACATTCATTGTGGGAAAAAAGTGATTTTCTCCACGCGTTAAGCATTTTGAGTAATTTGCCGATTGGTTTCAGAACGGCTTGCATTGAAATTTACTATTTTTTGCCAGGCATTCATTGCGGAACAAAAGTGATTTTCTCGGCGAGTTAAGCATTTTGAGTAATTTGCCGATTGGTTTCAGAACGGCTTGCATTGAAATTTACTATTTTTTGCCAGGCATTCATTGTGGAACAAAAGTGATTTTCTCGGCGAATTAAGCATTTTGATTAATTTCCCAATGGTTTCAGAACGGCTTGCATCAAAATTAACTATTTTTTGCCAGACATTCATTGTGGGAAAAAAGTGATTTTCTCGGCCAGTTCAGCAGTTTGAGAAATTTGCCGATGGGTTTCATAACGACTTGCATTGAAATTTACTATTTTTTGCCAGACATTCATTGTGGAACAAAAGTGATTTTCTCGGCGAGTTAAGCATTTTGAGTAATTTCCCGATTGGTTTCAGAACGGCTTGCATTGAAATTTACTATTTTTTGCCAGACATTCATTGTGGAACAAAAGTGATTTTCTCGGCGAGTTAAGCATTTTGAGTAATTTGCCGATTGGTTTCAGAACGGCTTGCATCACAATTTACTATTTTTTGCCAGGCATTCATTGTGGAACAAAAGTGATTTTCTCGGCGCGTTCAGCATTTTGAGTAATTTGCCGATTGGTTTCAGAACGGCCTGTATTGAAATTTACTATTTTTTGCCAGGCATTCATTGTGGGAAGAAAAGTGATTTTCTCGGCGAGTTAAGCATTTTGAGTAATTTGCCGATGGGTTTCAGAACGGCTTGCATCACAATTAACTATTTTTTGCCAGGCATTCATTGTGCAACAAAAGTGATTTTCTCGGCGAGTTAAGCATTTTGAGTAATTTGCCGATTGCTTTCAGAACGGCTTGCATTGAAATTTACTCTTTTTTGCCAGACATTGATTGTGGAACAAAAGTGATTTTCTCGCCGAGTTAAGCATTTTGAGTAAATTGCCGATTGATTTCAGAACGGCTTGCATCACAATTAACTATTTTTTGCCAGGCATTCATTGTGGGGAAAAATGGATTTTCTACGGCGAGTTAAGCATTTTGAGTAATTTGCGGATGGGTTTCAGAACGGCTTGCATCAAAATTAACTATTTTTTGCCAGACATTCATTGTGGGAATAAAGTGTTTTTCTCGGCGAGTTAAGCATTTTGAGTAATTTGCCGATTGGTTTCAGAACGGCTTGCATCACAATTAACTATTTTTTGCCAGGCATTCATTGTGGAACAAAAGTGATTTTCTCGGCGCGTTAAGCATTTTGAGTAATTTGCCGATTGGTTTCAGAACTGCTTGCATTGAAATTTACTGTTTTTTGCCAGACATTCATTGTGGAACAAAAGTGATTTTCTCGGCGAGTTAAGCATTTTGAGTAATTTGCCGATTGGTTTCAAACGGCTTGCATTGAAATTTACTATTTTTTGCCAGACATTCATTGTGGTAAAAAAGTGATTTTCACGCCGAGTTAAGCATTTTGAGTAATTTGCCGATGGGTTTCAGAACGGCTTGCATCAAAATTAACTATTTTTTGCCAGACATTCATTGTGGGAAAAAAGTGATTTTCTCGGCCAGTTCAGCAGTTTGAGTAATTTGCCGATTGGTTTCAGAACGGCTTGCATTGAAATTTACTATTTTTTGCCAGGCATTCATTGTGGAACAAAAGTGATTTTCTCGGCGAATTAAGCATTTTGAGTAATTTCCCAATGGTTTCAGAACGGCTTGCATCAAAATTAACTATTTTTTGCCAGACATTCATTGTGGGAAAAAAGTGATTTTCTCGGCCAGTTCAGCAGTTTGAGAAATTTGCCGATGGGTTTCAGAACGACTTACATTGAAATTTACTATTTTTTGCCAGACATTCATTGTGGAACAAAAGTGATTTTCTCGGCGAGTTAAGCATTTTGAGTAATTTCCCGATTGGTTTCAGAACGGCTTGCATTGAAATTTACTATTTTTTGCCAGACATTCATTGTGGAACAAAAGTGATTTTCTCGGCGAGTTAAGCATTTTGAGTAATTTGCCGATTGGTTTCAGAACGGCTTGCATCACAATTAACTATTTTTTGCCAGGCATTCATTGTGGAACAAAAGTGATTTTCTCGGCGCGTTAAGCATTTTGAGTAATTTGCCGATTTGTTTCAGAACGGCCTGCATTGAAATTTACTATTTTTTGCCAGGCATTCATTGCGGAACAAAAGTGATTTTCTCGGCGAGTTAAGCATTTTGAGTAATTTGCCGATTGGTTTCAGAACGGCTTGCATTGAAATTTACTATTTTTTGCCAGACATTCATTGTGGGAAAAAAAGTGTTTTTCTCGACGAGTTAAGCATTTTGAGTAATTTGCCGATGGGTTTCAGAACGGCTTGCATCACAATTAACTATTTTTTGCCAGGCATTCATTGTGCAACAAAAGTGATTTTCACGGCGAGTTAAGCATTTTGAGTAATTTGCCGATTGCTTTCAGAACGGCTTGCATTGAAATTTACTATTTTTTGCCAGACATTGATTGTGGAACAAAAGTGATTTTCTCGCCGAGTTAAGCATTTTGAGTAAATTGCGGATTGATTTCAGAACGGCTTGCATCACAATTAACTATTTTTTGCCAGGCATTCATTGTGGGGAAAAATGGATTTTCTACGGCGAGTTAAGCATTTTGAGTAATTTGCGGATGGGTTTCAGAACGGCTTGCATCAAAATTAACTATTTTTTGCCAGACATTCATTGTGGGAATAAAGTGTTTTTCTCGGCGAGTTAAGCATTTTGAGTAATTTGCCGATTGGTTTCAGAACGGCTTGCATCACAATTAACTATTTTTTGCCAGGCATTCATTGTGGAACAAATGTGATGTTCTCGGCGAGTTAAGCATTTTGAGTAATAAGCCGATTGGTTTGAGAACGGCTTGCATTGAAATTTACTATTTTTTGCCAGACATTCATTATGGAACAAAAGTGATTTTCTCGGCGAGTTAAGCATTTAGAGTAATTTGCCGATTGGTTTCAGAACGGCTTGCATCACAATTAACTATTTTTTGCCAGGCATTCATTGTGGAACAAAAGTGATTTTCTCGGCGCGTTAAGCATTTTGAGTAATTTGCCGATTGGTTTCAGAACTGCTTGCATTGAAATTTACTGTTTTTTGCCAGACATTGATTGTGGAACAAAAGTGATTTTCTCGCCGAGTTAAGCATTTTGAGTAAATTGCCGATTGATTTCAGAACGGCTTGCATCACAATTAACTATTTTTTGCCAGGCATTCATTGTGGGGAAAAATGGATTTTCTACGGCGAGTTAAGCATTTTGAGTAATTTGCGGATGGGTTTCAGAACGGCTTGCATCAAAATTAACTATTTTTTGCCAGACATTCATTGTGGGAATAAAGTGTTTTTCTCGGCGAGTTAAGCATTTTGAGTAATTTGCCGATTGGTTTCAGAACGGCTTGCATCACAATTAACTATTTTTTGCCAGGCATTCATTGTGGAACAAAAGTGATTTTCTCGGCGCGTTAAGCATTTTGAGTAATTTGCCGATTGGTTTCAGAACTGCTTGCATTGAAATTTACTGTTTTTTGCCAGACATTTATTGTGGAACAAAAGTGATTTTCTCGGCGAGTTAAGCATTTTGAGTAATTTGCCGATTGGTTTCAAACGGCTTGCATTGAAATTTACTATTTTTTGCCAGGCATTCATTGTGGTAAAAAAGTGATTTTCACGCCGAGTTAAGCATTTTGAGTAATTTGCCGATGGGTTTCAGAACGGCTTGCATCAAAATTAACTATTTTTTGCCAGACATTCATTGTGGGAAAAAAGTGATTTTCTCGACGCGTTAAGCATTTTGAGTAATTTGCCGATTGGTTTCAGAACGGCTTGCATTGAAATTTACTATTTTTTGCCAGACATTCATTGTGGGAAAAAAGTGATTTTCTCGGCGAGTTAAGCATTTTGAGTAATTTGCCGATGGGTTTCAGAACGGCTTGCATTGAAATTTACTATTTTTTGCCAGGCATTCATTGTTGAACAAAGGTGATTTTCTCGGCGCGTTATGCATTTGGAGTAATTTGCCGATTGGTTTCAGAACGGCTTGCATTGAAATTTACTATATTTTGCCAGACATTCGTTGTGGAGCAAAAGTGATTTTCTCGCCGAGTTAAGCATTTTGAGTAATTTGCCGATTGGTTTCAGAACGGCTTGCATCACAATTAACTATTTTTTGCCAGGCATTCATTGTGAAACAAAAGTGATTTTCTCGGCGAATTAAGCATTTTGAGTAATTTGCCGATGGGTTTCAGAACGGCTTGCATCAAAATTAAATATTTTTTGCCAGACATTCATTGTGGGAAAAAAGTGATTTTCTCGGCGTGTTAAGCATTTTGAGTAATTTGCCGATTGGTTTCAGAACGGCATGCATTGAAATTTACTATTTTTTGCCAGACATTCATTGTGGAACAAAAGTGATTTTCTCGGCGAGTTAAGCATTTTGGGTAATTTGCCGATTGGTTTCAAACGGCTTGCATTGAAATTTACTATTTTTTGCCAGACATTCATTGTGGGAAAAAAAGTGATTTTCTCGGCGAGTTAAGCATTTTGAGTAATTTGCCGATGGGTTTCAGAACGGCTTGCATTGAAATTTACTATTTTTTGCCAGGCATTCATTGTGCAACAAAAGTGATTTTCTCGGCGAGTTAAGCATTTTGAGTAATTTGCCGATTGCTTTCAGAACGGCTTGCATTGAAATTTACTATTTTTTGCCAGACATTCATTGTGGAACAAAAGTGATTTTCTCGGCGAGTTAAGCGTTTTGAGTAAATTGCCGATTGATTTCAGAACGGCTTGCATCACAATTAACTATTTTTTGCCAGGCATTCATTGTGGGGAAAAAGTGATTTTCTACGGCGAGTTTAGCATTTTGAGTAATTTGCGGATGGGTTTCAGAACGGCTTGCATCAAAATTAACTATTTCTTGCCAGACATTCATTGTGGGAATAAAGTGTTTTTCTCGGCGAGTTAAGCATTTTGAGTAATTTGCCGATTGGTTTCAGAACGGCTTGCATCACAATTAACTATTTTTTGCCAGGCATTCATTGTGGAACAAATGTGATGTTCTCGGCGAGTTAAGCATTTTGAGTAATTTGCCGATTGGTTTCAGAACGGCTTGCATCACAATTAACTATTTTTTGCCAGGCATTCATTGTGGAACAAAAGTGATTTTCTCGGCGAATTAAGCATTTTGAGTAATTTACCGATTGGTTTCAGAACGGCTTGCATCAATATTAACTATTTTTTGCCAGACATTCATTGTGGGAAAAAAGTGATTTTCTCGGCCAGTTCAGCAGTTTGAGAAATTTGCCGATGGGTTTCAGAACGACTTGCATTGAAATTTACTATTTTTTGCCAGACATTCATTGTGGAACAAAAGTGATTTTCTCGGCGAGTTAAGCATTTTGAGTAATTTGCCGATTGCTTTCAGAACGGCTTGCATTGAAATTTACTATTTTTTGCCAGACATTCATTGTGGAACAAAAGTGATTTTCTCGGCGAGTTAAGCATTTTGAGTAAATTGCCGATTGATTTCAGAACGGCTTGCATCACAATTAACTATTTTTTGCCAGGCATTCATTGTGGGGAAAAAGTGATTTTCTACGGCGAGTTAAGCATTTTGAGTAATTTGCGGATGGGTTTCAGAACGGCTTGCATCAAAATTAACTATTTTTTGCCAGACATTCATTGTGGGAAAAAAGTGATTTTCTCGGCGAGTAATTTTGAGTAATTTGCCGATGGGTTTCAGAACGGCTTGCATCACAATTAACTATTTTTTGCCAGGCATTCATTGTGGAACAAAAGTGATTTTCTCGGCGCGTTAAGCATTTTGAGTAATTTGCCGATTGGTTTCAGAACGGCTTGCATTGAAATTTACTATATTTTGCCAGACATTCATTGTAGAACAAAAGTGATTTTCTCCCCGAGTTAAGCATTTTGAGTAATTTGCCGGTTGGTTTCAGAACGGCTTGCATCACAATTAACTATTTTTTGCCAGCATTCATTGTGGGGAAAAAGTGATTTTCTCGGCCAGTTCAGCAGTTTGAGAAATTTGCCGATGGGTTTCAGAACGACTTGCATTGAAATTTACTACTTTTTGACAGACATTCATTGTGGAACAAAAGTGATTTTCTCGGCGAGTTAAGCATTTTGAGTAATTTGCTGATTGGTTTCAGAACGGCTTTCATCACAATTAACTATTTTTTGCCAGGCATTCATTGTGGAACAAAAGTGATTTTCCCGGCGAGTTAAGCATTTTGAGTAATTTGCCGATTGGTTTCAGAACGGCTTGCATTGAAATTTACTATTTTTTGCCAGCCATTCATTGTGGAACAAAAGTGATTTTTTCGGCGAGTTAAGCATTTTGAGTAATTTGCCGATTGGTTTCAAACGGCTTGCATTGAAATTTACTATTTTTTGCCAGACATTCATTGTGGAACAAAAGTGATTTTCACGCCGAGTTAAGCGTTTTGAGTAATTTGCCGATTGGTTTCAGAACGGCTTGCATCACAATTAACTATTTTTTGCCAGGCATTCATTGTGCAACAAAAGTGATTTTCTCGGCGAGTTAAGCATTTTGAGTAATTTGCCGATTGCTTTCAGAACGGCTTGCATTGAAATTTACTATTTTTCGCCAGACATTCATTGTGGAACAAAAGTGATTTTCTCGGCGAGTTAAGCATTTTGAGTAAATTGCCGATTGATTTCAGAACGGCTTGCATCACAATTAACTATTTTTTGCCAGGCATTCATTGTGGGAAAAAAGTGATTTTCTACGGCGAGTTAAGCATTTTGAGTAATTTGCGGATGGGTTTCAAAACGGCTTGCAACAAAATTAACTATTTTTTGCCAGACATTCAGTGTGGGAATAAAGTGATTTTTTCGGCGCATTAAGCATTTTGAGTAATTTGCCGATTGGTTTCAGAACGGCTTGCATTGAAATTTAGTATTTTTTGCTAGACATTCATTGTGGAACAAAAGTGATTTTCTCGGCGAGTTAAGCATTTTGAGTAATTTGCCGATTGGTTTCAGAACGGCTTGCATTGAAATTTACTATTTTTTGCCAGACATTCATTCTGGAACAAAAGTGATTTTCTCGGCGAGTTAAGCATTTTGAGAAATTTGCCGATTGTTTTCAGAACGGCTTGCATCACAATTAACTATTTTTTGCCAGGCATTCATTGTGCAACAAAAGTGATTTTATCGGCGAGTTAAGCATTTTGAGTAATTGCCGATTGCTTTCAGAACGGCTTTCATTGAAATTTACTATTTTTTGCCAGACATTCATTGTGGAACAAAAGTGATTTTCTCGGCGAGTTAAGCATTTTGAGTAATTTGCCGATTGGTTTCAGAACGGCTTGCATCACAATTAACTATTTTTTGCCAGGCATTCATTGTGCAACAAAAGTGATTTTCTCGGCGAGTTAAGCATTTTGAGTAATTTGCCGATTGCTTTCAGAACGGCTTGCATTGAAATTTCCTATTTTTTGCCAGACATTCATTGTGGAACAAAAGTGATTTTCTCGGCGAGTTAAGCATTTTGAGTAAATTGCCGATTGATTTCAGAACGGCTTGCATCACAATTAACTATTTTTTGCCAGACATTCATTGTGGGAAAAAAGTGATTTTCTACGGCGAGTTAAGCATTTTGAGTAATTTCCCGATTGGTTTCAGTACGGCTTGCATTGAAATTTACTATTTTTTGCCAGACATTCATTGTGGAACAAAAGTGATTTTCTCGGCGAGTTAAGCATTTTGAGTAATTTGCCGATTGGTTTCAGAACGGCTTGCATCACAATTAACTATTTTTTGCCAGGCATTCATTGTGGAACAAAAGTGATTTTCTCGGCGCGTTAAGCATTTTGAGTAATTTGCCGATTTGTTTCAGAACGGCCTGCTTTGAAATTTACTATTTTTTGCCAGGCATTCATTGCGGAACAAAAGTGATTTTCTCGGCGAGTTAAGCATTTTGAGTAATTTGCCGATTGGTTTCAGAACGGCATGCATTGAAATTTACTATTTTTTGCCAGACATTCATTGTGGGAAAAAAAGTGTTTTTCTCGACGAGTTAAGCATTTTGAGTAATTTGCCGATGGGTTTCAGAACGGCTTGCATCACAATTAACTATTTTTTGCCAGGCATTCATTGTGCAACAAAAGTGATTTTCACGGCGAGTTAAGCATTTTGAGTAATTTGCCGATTGCTTTCAGAACGGCTTGCATTGAAATTTACTATTTTTTGCCAGACATTGATTGTGGAACAAAAGTGATTTTCTCGCCGAGTTAAGCATTTTGAGTAAATTGCCGATTGATTTCAGAACGGCTTGCATCGCAATTAACTATTTTTTGCCAGGCATTCATTGTGGGGAAAAATGGATTTTCTACGGCGAGTTAAGTATTTTGAGTAATTTGCGGATGGGTTTCAGAACGGCTTGCATCAAAATTAACTATTTTTTGCCAGACATTCATTGTGGGAATAAAGTGTTTTTCTCGGCGAGTTAAGCATTTTGAGTAATTTGCCGATTGGTTTCAGAACGGCTTGCATCACAATTAACTATTTTTTGCCAGGCATTCATTGTGGAACAAATGTGATGTTCTCGGCGAGTTAAGCATTTTGAGTAATTTGCCGATTGGTTTCAGAACGGCTTGCATTGAAATTTACTATTTTTTGCCAGACATTCATTATGGAACAAAAGTGATTTTCTCGGCGAGTTAAGCATTTAGAGTAATTTGCCGATTGGTTTCAGAACGGCTTGCATCACAATTAACTATTTTTTGCCAGGCATTCATTGTGGAACAAAAGTGATTTTCTCGGCGCGTTAAGCATTTTGAGTAATTTGCCGATTGGTTTCAGAACTGCTTGCATTGAAATTTACTGTTTTTTGCCAGACATTGATTGTGGAACAAAAGTGATTTTCTCGCCGAGTTAAGCATTTTGAGTAAATTGCCGATTGATTTCAGAACGGCTTGCATCACAATTAACCATTTTTTGCCAGGCATTCATTGTGGAACAAAAGTGATTTTCTCGGCGAATTAAGCATTTTGAGTAATTTACCGATTGGTTTCAGAACGGCTTGCATCAATATTAACTTTTTTTGCCAGACATTCATTGTGGGAAAAAAGTGATTTTCTCGGCCAGTTCAGCAGTTTGAGAAATTTGCCGATGGGTTTCAGAACGACTTGCATTGAAATTTACTATTTTTTGCCAGACATTCATTGTGGAACAAAAGTGATTTTCTCGGCGAGTTAAGCATTTTGAGTAATTTCCCGATTGGTTTCAGAACGGCTTGCATTGAAATTTACTATTTTTTGCCAGACATTCATTGTGGAACAAAAGTGATTTTCTCGGCGCGTTAAGCATTTTGAGTAATTTGCCGATTGGTTTCAGAACGGCTTGCATTGAAATTTACTATTTTTTGCCAGACATTCATTGTGGAACAAAAGTGATTTTCTCGGCGAGTTAAGCATTTTGAGTAATTTGCCGATTGGTTTCAAACGGCTTGCATTGAAATTTACTATTTTTTGCCAGACATTCATTGTGGGAAAAAAGGGATTTTCACGCCGAGTTAAGCATTTTGAGTAATTTGCCGATGGGTTTCAGAACGGCTTGCATCAAAATTAACTATTTTTTGCCAGACATTCATTGTGGGAAAAAAGTGATTTTCTCGACGCGTTAAGCATTTTGAGTAATTTGCCGATTGGTTTCAGAACGGCTTGCATTGAAATTTACTATTTTTTGCCAGACATTCATTGTGGGAAAAAAAGTGTTTTTCTCGACGAGTTAAGCATTTTGAGTAATTTGCCGATGGGTTTCAGAACGGCTTGCATCACAATTAACTATTTTTTGCCAGGCATTCATTGTGCAACAAAAGTGATTTTCACGGCGAGTTAAGCATTTTGAGTAATTTGCGGATTGCTTTCAGAACGGCTTGCATTGAAATTTACTATTTTTTGCCAGACATTGATTGTGGAACAAAAGTGATTTTCTCGCCGAGTTAAGCATTTTGAGTAAATTGCCGATTGATTTCAGAACGGCTTGCATCACAATTAACTATTTTTTGCCAGGCATTCATTGTGGGGAAAAATGGATTTTCTACGGCGAGTTAAGCATTTTGAGTAATTTGCGGATGGGTTTCAGAACGGCTTGCATCAAAATTAACTATTTTTTGCCAGACATTCATTGTGGGATTAAAGTGTTTTTCTCGGCGAGTTAAGCATTTTGAGTAATTTGCCGATTGGTTTCAGAACGGCTTGCATCACAATTAACTATTTTTTGCCAGGCATTCATTGTGGAACAAATGTGATGTTCTCGGCGAGTTAAGCATTTTGAGTAATTTGCCGATTGGTTTCAGAACGGCTTGCATTGAAATTTACTATTTTTTGCCAGACATTCATTATGGAACAAAAGTGATTTTCTCGGCGAGTTAAGCATTTAGAGTAATTTGCCGATTGGTTTCAGAACGGCTTGCATCACAATTAACTATTTTTTGCCAGGCATTCATTGTGGAACAAAAGTGATTTTCTCGGCGCGTTAAGCATTTTGAGTAATTTGCCGATTGGTTTCAGAACTGCTTGCATTGAAATTTACTGTTTTTTGCCAGACATTGATTGTGGAACAAAAGTGATTTTCTCGCCGAGTTAAGCATTTTGAGTAAATTGCCGATTGATTTCAGAACGGCTTGCATCACAATTAACTATTTTTTGCCAGGCATTCATTGTGGGGAAAAATGGATTTTCTACGGCGAGTTAAGCATTTTGAGTAATTTGCGGATGGGTTTCAGAACGGCTTGCATCAAAATTAACTATTTTTTGCCAGACATTCATTGTGGGAATAAAGTGTTTTTCTCGGCGAGTTAAGCATTTTGAGTAATTTGCCGATTGGTTTCAGAACGGCTTGCATCACAATTAACTATTTTTTGCCAGGCATTCATTGTGGAACAAAAGTGATTTTCTCGGCGCGTTAAGCATTTTGAGTAATTTGCCGATTGGTTTCAGAACTGCTTGCATTGAAATTTACTGTTTTTTGCCAGACATTTATTGTGGAACAAAAGTGATTTTCTCGGCGAGTTAAGCATTTTGAGTAATTTGCCGATTGGTTTCAAACGGCTTGCATTGAAATTTACTATTTTTTGCCAGGCATTCATTGTGGTAAAAAAGTGATTTTCACGCCGAGTTAAGCATTTTGAGTAATTTGCCGATGGGTTTCAGAACGGCTTGCATCAAAATTAACTATTTTTTGCAAGACATTCATTGTGGGAAAAAAGTGATTTTCTCGACGCGTTAAGCATTTTGAGTAATTTGCCGATTGGTTTCAGAACGGCTTGCATTGAAATTTACTATTTTTTGCCAGACATTCATTGTGGGAAAAAAGGGATTTTCACGCCGAGTTAAGCATTTTGAGTAATTTGCCGATGGGTTTCAGAACGGCTTGCATCAAAATTAACTATTTTTTGCCAGACATTCATTGTGGGAAAAAAGTGATTTTCTCGACGCGTTAAGCATTTTGAGTAATTTGCCGATTGGTTTCAGAACGGCTTGCATTGAAATTTACTATTTTTTGCCAGACATTCATTGTGGGAAAAAAAGTGTTTTTCTCGACGAGTTAAGCATTTTGAGTAATTTGCCGATGGGTTTCAGAACGGCTTGCATCACAATTAACTATTTTTTGCCAGGCATTCATTGTGCAACAAAAGTGATTTTCACGGCGAGTTAAGCATTTTGAGTAATTTGCGGATTGCTTTCAGAACGGCTTGCATTGAAATTTACTATTTTTTGCCAGACATTGATTGTGGAACAAAAGTGATTTTCTCGCCGAGTTAAGCATTTTGAGTAAATTGCCGATTGATTTCAGAACGGCTTGCATCACAATTAACTATTTTTTGCCAGGCATTCATTGTGGGGAAAAATGGATTTTCTACGGCGAGTTAAGCATTTTGAGTAATTTGCGGATGGGTTTCAGAACGGCTTGCATCAAAATTAACTATTTTTTGCCAGACATTCATTGTGGGAATAAAGTGTTTTTCTCGGCGAGTTAAGCATTTTGAGTAATTTGCCGATTGGTTTCAGAACGGCTTGCATCACAATTAACTATTTTTTGCCAGGCATTCATTGTGGAACAAATGTGATGTTCTCGGCGAGTTAAGCATTTTGAGTAATTTGCCGATTGGTTTCAGAACGGCTTGCATTGAAATTTACTATTTTTTGCCAGACATTCATTATGGAACAAAAGTGATTTTCTCGGCGAGTTAAGCATTTAGAGTAATTTGCCGATTGGTTTCAGAACGGCTTGCATCACAATTAACTATTTTTTGCCAGGCATTCATTGTGGAACAAAAGTGATTTTCTCGGCGCGTTAAGCATTTTGAGTAATTTGCCGATTGGTTTCAGAACTGCTTGCATTGAAATTTACTGTTTTTTGCCAGACATTGATTGTGGAACAAAAGTGATTTTCTCTCCGATTTAAGGATTTTGAGTAAATTGCCGATTGATTTCAGAACGGCTTGCATCACAATTAACTATTTTTTGCCAGGCATTCATTGTGGGGAAAAATGGATTTTCTACGGCGAGTTAAGCATTTTGAGTAATTTGCGGATGGGTTTCAGAACGGCTTGCATCAAAATTAACTATTTTTTGCCAGACATTCATTGTGGGAATAAAGTGTTTTTCTCGGCGAGTTAAGCATTTTGAGTAATTTGCCGATTGGTTTCAGAACGGCTTGCATCACAATTAACTATTTTTTGCCAGCCATTCATTGTGGAACAAAAGTGATTTTCTCGGCGCGTTAAGCATTTTGAGTAATTTGCCGATTGGTTTCAGAACTGCTTGCATTGAAATTTACTGTTTTTTGCCAGACATTTATTGTGGAACAAAAGTGATTTTCTCGGCGAGTTAAGCATTTTGAGTAATTTGCCGATTGGTTTCAAACGGCTTGCATTGAAATTTACTATTTTTTGCCAGGCATTCATTGTGGTAAAAAAGTGATTTTCACGCCGAGTTAAGCATTTTGAGTAATTTGCCGATGGGTTTCAGAACGGCTTGCATCAAAATTAACTATTTTTTGCAAGACATTCATTGTGGGAAAAAAGTGATTTTCTCGACGCGTTAAGCATTTTGAGTAATTTGCCGATTGGTTTCAGAACGGCTTGCATTGAAATTTACTATTTTTTGCCAGACATTCATTGTGGGAAAAAAGTGATTTTCTCGGCGAGTTAAGCATTTTGAGTAATTTGCCGATGGGTTTCAGAACGGCTTGCATTGAAATTTACTATTTTTTGCCAGGCATTCATTGTTGAACAAAGGTGATTTTCTCGGCGCGTTATGCATTTGGAGTAATTTGCCGATTGGTTTCAGAACGGCTTGCATTGAAATTTACTATATTTTGCCAGACATTCGTTGTGGAGCAAAAGTGATTTTCTCGCCGAGTTAAGCATTTTGAGTAATTTGCCGATTGGTTTCAGAACGGCTTGCATCACAATTAACTATTTTTTGCCAGGCATTCATTGTGAAACAAAAGTGATTTTCTCGGCGAATTAAGCATTTTGAGTAATTTGCCGATGGGTTTCAGAACGGCTTGCATCAAAATTAAATATTTTTTGCCAGACATTCATTGTGGGAAAAAAGTGATTTTCTCGGCGTGTTAAGCATTTTGAGTAATTTGCCGATTGGTTTCAGAACGGCATGCATTGAAATTTACTATTTTTTGCCAGACATTCATTGTGGAACAAAAGTGATTTTCTCGGCGAGTTAAGCATTTTGGGTAATTTGCCGATTGGTTTCAAACGGCTTGCATTGAAATTTACTATTTTTTGCCAGACATTCATTGTGGGAAAAAAAGTGATTTTCTCGGCGAGTTAAGCATTTTGAGTAATTTGCCGATGGGTTTCAGAACGGCTTGCATTGAAATTTACTATTTTTTGCCAGGCATTCATTGTGCAACAAAAGTGATTTTCTCGGCGAGTTAAGCATTTTGAGTAATTTGCCGATTGCTTTCAGAACGGCTTGCATTGAAATTTACTATTTTTTGCCAGACATTCATTGTGGAACAAAAGTGATTTTCTCGGCGAGTTAAGCGTTTTGAGTAAATTGCCGATTGATTTCAGAACGGCTTGCATCACAATTAACTATTTTTTGCCAGGCATTCATTGTGGGGAAAAAGTGATTTTCTACGGCGAGTTTAGCATTTTGAGTAATTTGCGGATGGGTTTCAGAACGGCTTGCATCAAAATTAACTATTTCTTGCCAGACATTCATTGTGGGAATAAAGTGTTTTTCTCGGCGAGTTAAGCATTTTGAGTAATTTGCCGATTGGTTTCAGAACGGCTTGCATCACAATTAACTATTTTTTGCCAGGCATTCATTGTGGAACAAATGTGATGTTCTCGGCGAGTTAAGCATTTTGAGTAATTTGCCGATTGGTTTCAGAACGGCTTGCATCACAATTAACTATTTTTTGCCAGGCATTCATTGTGGAACAAAAGTGATTTTCTCGGCGAATTAAGCATTTTGAGTAATTTACCGATTGGTTTCAGAACGGCTTGCATCAATATTAACTATTTTTTGCCAGACATTCATTGTGGGAAAAAAGTGATTTTCTCGGCCAGTTCAGCAGTTTGAGAAATTTGCCGATGGGTTTCAGAACGACTTGCATTGAAATTTACTATTTTTTGCCAGACATTCATTGTGGAACAAAAGTGATTTTCTCGGCGAGTTAAGCATTTTGAGTAATTTCCCGATTGGTTTCAGAACGGCTTGCATTGAAATTTACTATTTTTTGCCAGACATTCATTGTGGAACAAAAGTGATTTTCTCGGCGCGTTAAGCATTTTGAGTAATTTGCCGATTGGTTTCAGAACGGCTTGCATTGAAATTTACTATTTTTTGCCAGACATTCATTGTGGGAAAAAAGGGATTTTCACGCCGAGTTAAGCATTTTGAGTAATTTGCCGATGGGTTTCAGAACGGCTTGCATCAAAATTAACTATTTTTTGCCAGACATTCATTGTGGGAAAAAAGTGATTTTCTCGACGCGTTAAGCATTTTGAGTAATTTGCCGATTGGTTTCAGAACGGCTTGCATTGAAATTTGCTATTTTTTGCCAGGCATTCATTGTGGAACACAAGTGATTTTCCCGGCGAGTTAAGCATTTTGAGTAATTTGCCGATGGGTTTCAAACGGCTTGCATTGAAATTTACTATTTTTTGCCAGACATTCATTGTGGGAAAAAAGTGATTTTCACGCCGAGTTAAGCATTTTGAGTAATTTGCCGATGGGTTTCAGAACGGCTTGCATCAAAATTAACTATTTTTTGCCAGACATTCATTGTGGGAAAAAAGTGATTTTCTCGACGCGTTAAGCATTTTGAGTAATTTGCCGATTGGTTTCAGAACGGCCTGCATTGAAATTTACTATTTTTTGCCAGGCATTCATTGCGGAACAAAAGTGATTTTCTCGGCGAGTTAAGCATTTTGAGTAATTTGCCGATTGGTTTCAGAACGGCTTGCATTGAAATTTACTATTTTTTGCCAGACATTCATTGTGGGAAAAAAAGTGATTTTCTCGGGGAGTTAAGCATTTTGAGTAATTTGCCGATGGGTTTCAGAACGGCTTGCATCACAATTAACTATTTTTTGCCAGGCATTCATTGTGCAACAAAAGTGATTTTCTCGGCGAGTTAAGCATTTTGAGTAATTTGCCGATTGCTTTCAGAACGGCTTGCATTGAAATTTACTATTTTTTGCCAGACATTCATTGTGGAACAAAAGTGATTTTCTCGGCGAGTTAAGCATTTTGAGTAAATTGCCGATTGATTTCAGAACGGCTTGCATCACAATTAACTATTTTTTGCCAGGCATTCATTGTGGGGAAAAAGTGATTTTCTACGGCGAGTTAAGCATTTTGAGTAATTTGCGGATGGGTTTCAGAACGGCTTGCATCAAAATTAACTATTTTTTGCCAGACATTCATTGTGGGAAAAAAGTGATTTTCTCGGCGAGTAATTTTGAGTAATTTGCCGATGGGTTTCAGAACGGCTTGCATCACAATTAACTATTTTTTGCCAGGCATTCATTGTGGAACAAAAGTGATTTTCTCGGCGCGTTAAGCATTTTGAGTAATTTGCCGATTGGTTTCAGAACGGCTTGCATTGAAATTTACTATATTTTGCCAGACATTCATTGTAGAACAAAAGTGATTTTCTCCCCGAGTTAAGCATTTTGAGTAATTTGCCGGTTGGTTTCAGAACGGCTTGCATCACAATTAACTATTTTTTGCCAGCATTCATTGTGGGGAAAAAGTGATTTTCTCGGCCAGTTCAGCAGTTTGAGAAATTTGCCGATGGGTTTCAGAACGACTTGCATTGAAATTTACTACTTTTTGGCAGACATTCATTGTGGAACAAAAGTGATTTTCTCGGCGAGTTAAGCATTTTGAGTAATTTGCTGATTGGTTTCAGAACGGCTTTCATCACAATTAACTATTTTTTGCCAGGCATTCATTGTGGAACAAAAGTGATTTTCCCGGCGAGTTAAGCATTTTGAGTAATTTGCCGATTGGTTTCAGAACGGCTTGCATTGAAATTTACTATTTTTTGCCAGCCATTCATTGTGGAACAAAAGTGATTTTTTCGGCGAGTTAAGCATTTTGAGTAATTTGCCGATTGGTTTCAAACGGCTTGCATTGAAATTTACTATTTTTTGCCAGACATTCATTGTGGAACAAAAGTGATTTTCACGCCGAGTTAAGCGTTTTGAGTAATTTGCCGATTGGTTTCAGAACGGCTTGCATCACAATTAACTATTTTTTGCCAGGCATTCATTGTGCAACAAAAGTGATTTTCTCGGCGAGTTAAGCATTTTGAGTAATTTGCCGATTGCTTTCAGAACGGCTTGCATTGAAATTTACTATTTTTCGCCAGACATTCATTGTGGAACAAAAGTGATTTTCTCGGCGAGTTAAGCATTTTGAGTAAATTGCCGATTGATTTCAGAACGGCTTGCATCACAATTAACTATTTTTTGCCAGGCATTCATTGTGGGAAAAAAGTGATTTTCTACGGCGAGTTAAGCATTTTGAGTAATTTGCGGATGGGTTTCAAAACGGCTTGCAACAAAATTAACTATTTTTTGCCAGACATTCAGTGTGGGAATAAAGTGATTTTTTCGGCGCATTAAGCATTTTGAGTAATTTGCCGATTGGTTTCAGAACGGCTTGCATTGAAATTTAGTATTTTTTGCTAGACATTCATTGTGGAACAAAAGTGATTTTCTCGGCGAGTTAAGCATTTTGAGTAATTTGCCGATTGGTTTCAGAACGGCTTGCATTGAAATTTACTATTTTTTGCCAGACATTCATTCTGGAACAAAAGTGATTTTCTCGGCGAGTTAAGCATTTTGAGAAATTTGCCGATTGTTTTCAGAACGGCTTGCATCACAATTAACTATTTTTTGCCAGGCATTCATTGTGCAACAAAAGTGATTTTCTCGGCGAGTTAAGCATTTTGAGTAATTGCCGATTGCTTTCAGAACGGCTTTCATTGAAATTTACTATTTTTTGCCAGACATTCATTGTGGAACAAAAGTGATTTTCTCGGCGAGTTAAGCATTTTGAGTAATTTGCCGATTGGTTTCAGAACGGCTTGCATCACAATTAACTATTTTTTGCCAGGCATTCATTGTGCAACAAAAGTGATTTTCTCGGCGAGTTAAGCATTTTGAGTAATTTGCCGATTGCTTTCAGAACGGCTTGCATTGAAATTTCCTATTTTTTGCCAGACATTCATTGTGGAACAAAAGTGATTTTCTCGGCGAGTTAAGCATTTTGAGTAAATTGCCCATTGATTTCAGAACGGCTTGCATCACAATTAACTATTTTTTGCCAGACATTCATTGTGGGAAAAAAGTGATTTTCTACGGCGAGTTAAGCATTTTGAGTAATTTCCCGATTGGTTTCAGAACGGCTTGCATTGAAATTTACTATTTTTTGCCAGACATTCATTGTGGAACAAAAGTGATTTTCTCGGAGAGTTAAGCATTTTGAGTAATTTGCCGATTGGTTTCAGAACGGCTTGCATCACAATTAACTATTTTTTGCCAGGCATTCATTGTGGAACAAAAGTGATTTTCTCGGCGCGTTAAGCATTTTGAGTAATTTGCCGATTTGTTTCAGAACGGCCTGCATTGAAATTTACTATTTTTTGCCAGGCATTCATTGCGGAACAAAAGTGATTTTCTCGGCGAGTTAAGCATTTTGAGTAATTTGCCGATTGGTTTCAGAACGGCTTGCATTGAAATTTACTATTTTTTGCCAGACATTCATTGTGGGAAAAAAAGTGTTTTTCTCGACGAGTTAAGCATTTTGAGTAATTTGCCGATGGGTTTCAGAACGGCTTGCATCACAATTAACTATTTTTTGCCAGGCATTCATTGTGCAACAAAAGTGATTTTCACGGCGAGTTAAGCATTTTGAGTAATTTGCCGATTGCTTTCAGAACGGCTTGCATTGAAATTTACTATTTTTTGCCAGACATTGATTGTGGAACAAAAGTGATTTTCTCGCCGAGTTAAGCATTTTGAGTAAATTGCCGATTGATTTCAGAACGGCTTGCGTCGCAATTAACTATTTTTTGCCAGGCATTCATTGTGGGGAAAAATGAATTTTCTACGGCGAGTTAAGTATTTTGAGTAATTTGCGGATGGGTTTCAGAACGGCTTGCATCAAAATTAACTATTTTTTGCCAGACATTCATTGTGGGAATAAAGTGTTTTTCTCGGCGAGTTAAGCATTTTGAGTAATTTGCCGATTGGTTTCAGAACGGCTTGCATCACAATTAACTATTTTTTGCCAGGCATTCATTGTGGAACAAATGTGATGTTCTCGGCGAGTTAAGCATTTTGAGTAATTTGCCGATTGGTTTCAGAACGGCTTGCATTGAAATTTACTATTTTTTGCCAGACATTCATTATGGAACAAAAGTGATTTTCTCGGCGAGTTAAGCATTTAGAGTAATTTGCCGATTGGTTTCAGAACGGCTTGCATCACAATTAACTATTTTTTGCCAGGCATTCATTGTGCAACAAAAGTGATTTTCTCGGCGCGTTAAGCATTTTGAGTAATTTGCCGATTGGTTTCAGAACTGCTTGCATTGAAATTTACTGTTTTTTGCCAGACATTGATTGTGGAACAAAAGTGATTTTCTCGCCGAGTTAAGCATTTTGAGTAAATTGCCGATTGATTTCAGAACGGCTTGCATCACAATTAACCATTTTTTGCCAGGCATTCATTGTGGAACAAAAGTGATTTTCTCGGCGAATTAAGCATTTTGAGTAATTTACCGATTGGTTTCAGAACGGCTTGCATCAATATTAACTATTTTTTGCCAGACATTCATTGTGGGAAAAAAGTGATTTTCTCGGCCAGTTCAGCAGTTTGAGAAATTTGCCGATGGGTTTCAGAACGACTTGCATTGAAATTTACTATTTTTTGCCAGACATTCGTTGTGGAACAAAAGTGATTTTCTCGGCGAGTTAAGCATTTTGAGTAATTTCCCGATTGGTTTCAGAACGGCTTGCATTGAAATTTACTATTTTTTGCCAGACATTCATTGTGGAACAAAAGTGATTTTCTCGGCGCGTTAAGCATTTTGAGTAATTTGCCGATTGGTTTCAGAACGGCTTGCATTGAAATTTACTATTTTTTGCCAGACATTCATTGTGTAACAAAAGTGATTTTCTCGGCGAGTTAAGCATTTTGAGTAATTTGCCGATTGGTTTCAAACGGCTTGCATTGAAATTTACTATTTTTTGCCAGACATTCATTGTGTGAAAAAAGAGATTTTCACGCCGAGTTAAGCATTTTGAGTAATTTGCCGATGGGTTTCAGAACGGCTTGCATCAAAATTAACTATTTTTTGCCAGACATTCATTGTGGGAAAAAAGTGATTTTCTCGACGCGTTAAGCATTTTGAGTAATTTGCCGATTGGTTTCAGAACGGCTTGCATTGTAATTTACTATTTTTTGCCAGGCATTCATTGTGGAACACAAGTGATTTTCCCGGCGAGTTAAGCATTTTGAGTAATTTGCCGATGGGTTTCAAACGGCTTGCATTGAAATTTACTATTTTTTGCCAGACATTCATTGTGGGAAAAAAGTGATTTTCACGCCCAGTTAAGCATTTTGAGTAATTTGCCGATGGGTTTCAGAACGGCTTGCATCAAAATTAACTATTTTTTGCCAGACATTCATTGTGGGAAAAAAGTGATTTTCTCGACGCGTTAAGCATTTTGAGTAATTTGCCGATTGGTTTCAGAACGGCCTGCATTGAAATTTACTATTTTTTGCCAGGCATTCATTGCGGAACAAAAGTGATTTTCTCGGCGAGTTAAGCATTTTGAGTAATTTGCCGATTGGTTTCAGAACGGCTTGCATTGAAATTTACTATTTTTTGCCAGACATTCATTGTGGGAAAAAAAGTGATTTTCTCGGCGAGTTAAGCATTTTGAGTAATTTGCCGATGGGTTTCAGAACGGCTTGCATCACAATTAACTATTTTTTGCCAGGCATTCATTGTGCAACAAAAGTGATTTTCTCGGCGAGTTAAGCATTTTGAGTAATTTGCCGATTGCTTTCAGAACGGCTTGCATTGAAATTTACTATTTTTTTGCCAGACATTCATTGTGGAACAAAAGTGATTTTCTCGGCGAGTTAAGCATTTTGAGTAAATTGCCGATTGATTTCAGAACGGCTTGCATCACAATTAACTATTTTTTGCCAGGCATTCATTGTGGGGAAAAAGTGATTTTCTACGGCGAGTTAAGCATTTTGAGTAATTTGCGGATGGGTTTCAGAACGGCTTGCATCAAAATTAACTATTTTTTGCCAGACATTCATTGTGGGAAAAAAGTGATTTTCTCGGCGAGTAATTTTGAGTAATTTGCCGATGGGTTTCAGAACGGCTTGCATCACAATTAACTATTTTTTGCCAGGCATTCATTGTGGAACAAAAGTGATTTTCTCGGCGCGTTAAGCATTTTGAGTAATTTGCCGATTGGTTTCAGAACAGCTTGCATTGAAATTTACTATATTTTGCCAGACATTCATTGTAGAACAAAAGTGATTTTCTCCCCGAGTTAAGCATTTTGAGTAATTTGCCGATTGGTTTCAGAACGGCTTGCATCACAATTAACTATTTTTTGCCAGCATTCATTGTGGGGAAAAAGTGATTTTCTCGGCCAGTTCAGCAGTTTGAGAAATTTGCCGATGGGTTTCAGAACGACTTGCATTGAAATTTACTACTTTTTGGCAGACATTCATTGTGGAACAAAAGTGATTTTCTCGGCGAGTTAAGCATTTTGAGTAATTTGCTGATTGGTTTCAGAACGGCTTTCATCACAATTAACTATTTTTTGCCAGGCATTCATTGTGGAACAAAAGTGATTTTCCCGGCGAGTTAAGCATTTTGAGTAATTTGCCGATTGGTTTCAGAACGGCTTGCATTGAAATTTACTATTTTTTGCCAGCCATTCATTGTGGAACAAAAGTGATTTTTTCGGCGAGTTAAGCATTTTGAGTAATTTGCCGATTGGTTTCAAACGGCTTGCATTGAAATTTACTATTTTTTGCCAGACATTCATTGTGGAACAAAAGTGATTTTCACGCCGAGTTAAGCGTTTTGAGTAATTTGCCGATTGGTTTCAGAACGGCTTGCATCACAATTAACTATTTTTTGCCAGGCATTCACTGTGCAACAAAAGTGATTTTCTCGGCGAGTTAAGCATTTTGAGTAATTTGCCGATTGCTTTCAGAACGGCTTGCATTGAAATTTACTATTTTTCGCCAGACATTCATTGTGGAACAAAAGTGATTTTCTCGGCGAGTTAAGCATTTTGAGTAAATTGCCGATTGATTTCAGAACGGCTTGCATCACAATTAACTATTTTTTGCCAGGCATTCATTGTGGGAAAAAAGTGATTTTCTACGGCGAGTTAAGCATTTTGAGTAATTTGCGGATGGGTTTCAAAACGGCTTGCAACAAAATTTAGTATTTTTTGCTAGACATTCATTGTGGAACAAAAGTGATTTTCTCGGCGAGTTAAGCATTTTGAGTAATTTGCCGATTGGTTTCAGAACGGCTTGCATTGAAATTTACTATTTTTTGCCAGACATTCATTCTGGAACAAAAGTGATTTTCTCGGCGAGTTAAGCATTTTGAGAAATTTGCCGATTGTTTTCAGAACGGCTTGCATCACAATTAACTATTTTTTGCCAGGCATTCATTGTGCAACAAAAGTGATTTTCTCGGCGAGTTAAGCATTTTGAGTAATTTGCCGATTGCTTTCAGAACGGCTTGCATTGAAATTTCCTATTTTTTGCCAGACATTCATTGTGGAACAAAAGTGATTTTCTCGGCGAGTTAAGCATTTTGAGTAAATTGCCGATTGATTTCAGAACGGCTTGCATCGCAATTAACTATTTTTTGCCAGGCATTCATTGTGGGGAAAAATGGATTTTCTACGGCGAGTTAAGTATTTTGAGTAATTTGCGGATGGGTTTCAGAACGGCTTGCATCAAAATTAACTATTTTTTGCCAGACATTCATTGTGGGAATAAAGTGTTTTTCTCGGCGAGTTAAGCATTTTGAGTAATTTGCCGATTGGTTTCAGAACGGCTTGCATCACAATTAACTATTTTTTGCCAGGCATTCATTGTGGAACAAATGTGATGTTCTCGGCGAGTTAAGCATTTTGAGTAATTTGCCGATTGGTTTCAGAACGGCTTGCATTGAAATTTACTATTTTTTGCCAGCATTCATTATGGAACAAAAGTGATTTTCTCGGCGAGTTAAGCATTTAGAGTAATTTGCCGATTGGTTTCAGAACGGCTTGCATCACAATTAACTATTTTTTGCCAGGCATTCATTGTGGAACAGAAGTGATTTTCTCGGCGCGTTAAGCATTTTGAGTAATTTGCCGATTGGTTTCAGAACTGCTTGCATTGAAATTTACTGTTTTTTGCCAGACATTGATTGTGGAACAAAAGTGATTTTCTCGCCGAGTTAAGCATTTTGAGTAAATTGCCGATTGATTTCAGAACGGCTTGCATCACAATTAACTATTTTTTGCCAGGCATTCATTGTGGGGAAAAATGGATTTTCTACGGCGAGTTAAGCATTTTGAGAAATTTGCCGATTGTTTTCAGAACGGCTTGCATCACAATTAACTATTTTTTGCCAGGCATTCATTGTGCAACAAAAGTGATTTTCTCGGCGAGTTAAGCATTTTGAGTAATTTGCCGATTGCTTTCAGAACGGCTTGCATTGAAATTTCCTATTTTTTGCCAGACATTCATTGTGGAACAAAAGTGATTTTCTCGGCGAGTTAAGCATTTTGAGTAAATTGCCGATTGATTTCAGAACGGCTTGCATCGCAATTAACTATTTTTTGCCAGGCATTCATTGTGGGGAAAAATGGATTTTCTACGGCGAGTTAAGTATTTTGAGTAATTTGCGGATGGGTTTCAGAACGGCTTGCATCAAAATTAACTATTTTTTGCCAGACATTCATTGTGGGAATAAAGTGTTTTTCTCGGCGAGTTAAGCATTTTGAGTAATTTGCCGATTGGTTTCAGAACGGCTTGCATCACAATTAACTATTTTTTGCCAGGCATTCATTGTGGAACAAATGTGATGTTCTCGGCGAGTTAAGCATTTTGAGTAATTTGCCGATTGGTTTCAGAACGGCTTGCATTGAAATTTACTATTTTTTGCCAGCATTCATTATGGAACAAAAGTGATTTTCTCGGCGAGTTAAGCATTTAGAGTAATTTGCCGATTGGTTTCAGAACGGCTTGCATCACAATTAACTATTTTTTGCCAGGCATTCATTGTGGAACAGAAGTGATTTTCTCGGCGCGTTAAGCATTTTGAGTAATTTGCCGATTGGTTTCAGAACTGCTTGCATTGAAATTTACTGTTTTTTGCCAGACATTGATTGTGGAACAAAAGTGATTTTCTCGCCGAGTTAAGCATTTTGAGTAAATTGCCGATTGATTTCAGAACGGCTTGCATCACAATTAACTATTTTTTGCCAGGCATTCATTGTGGGGAAAAATGGA
Organism: Scyliorhinus torazame; assembly: GCF_047496885.1. Classification (NCBI taxonomy): domain Eukaryota; kingdom Metazoa; phylum Chordata; class Chondrichthyes; order Carcharhiniformes; family Scyliorhinidae; genus Scyliorhinus; species Scyliorhinus torazame. The sequence continues at coordinate 912,082 of NC_092711.1, read as the reverse complement.
TTTTCTACGGCGAGTTAAGCATTTTGAGTAATTTGCGGATGGGTTTCAGAACGGCTTGCATCAAAATTAACTATTTTTTGCCAGACGTTCATTGTGGGAATAAAGTGTTTTTCTCGGCGAGTTAAGCATTTTGAGTAATTTGCCGATTGGTTTCAGAACGGCTTGCATCACAATTAACTATTTTTTGCCAGGCATTCATTGTGGAACAAAAGTGATTTTCTCGGCGCGTTAAGCATTTTGAGTAATTTGCCGATTGGTTTCAGAACAGCTTGCATTGAAATTTACTGGTTTTTGCCAGACATTCATTGTGGAACAAAAGTGATTTTCTCGGCGAGTTAAGCATTTTGAGTAATTTGCCGATTGGTTTCAAACGGCTTGCATTGAAATTTACTATTTTTTGCCAGGCATTCATTGTGGTAAAAAAGTGATTTTCACGCCGAGTTAAGCATTTTGAGTAATTTGCCGATGGGTTTGAGAACGGCTTGCATCAAAATTAACTATTTTTTGCCAGACATTCATTGTGGGAAAAAAGTGATTTTCTCGACGCGTTAAGCATTTTGAGTAATTTGCCGATTGGTTTCAGAACGGCTTGCATTGAAATTTACAATTTTTTGCCAGGCATTCATTGCGGAACAAAAGTGATTTTCTCGGCGAGTTAAGCATTTTGAGTAATTTGCCGATTGGTTTCAGAACGGCTTGCATTGAAATTTACTATTTTTTGCCAGACATTCATTGTGGGAAAAAAGTGATTTTCTCGGCGAGTTAAGCATTTTGAGTAATTTGCCCATGGGTTTCAGAACGGCTTGCATTGAAATTTACTATTTTTTGCCAGGCATTCATTGTTGAACAAAGGTGATTTTCTCGGCGCGTTATGCATTTGGAGTAATTTGCCGATTGGTTTCAGAACGGCTTGCATTGAAATTTACTATATTTTGCCAGACATTCGTTGTGGAGCAAAAGTGATTTTCTCGCCGAGTTAAGCATTTTGAGTAATTTGCCGATTGGTTTCAGAACGGCTTGCATCACAATTAACTATTTTTTGCCAGGCATTCATTGTGAAACAAAAGTGATTTTCTCGGCGAATTAAGCATTTTGAGTAATTTGCCGATGGGTTTCAGAACGGCTTGCATCAAAATTAAATATTTTTTGCCAGACATTCATTGTGGGAAAAAAGTGATTTTCTCGGCGTGTTAAGCATTTTGAGTAATTTGCCGATTGGTTTCAGAACGGCATGCATTGAAATTTACTATTTTTTGCCAGACATTCATTGTGGAACAAAAGTGATTTTCTCGGCGAGTTAAGCATTTTGGGTAATTTGCCGATTGGTTTCAAACGGCTTGCATTGAAATTTACTATTTTTTGCCAGACATTCATTGTGGGAAAAAAAAGTGATTTTCTCGGCGAGTTAAGCATTTTGAGTAATTTGCCGATGGGTTTCAGAACGGCTTGCATTGAAATTTACTATTTTTTGCCAGGCATTCGTTGTGCAACAAAAGTGATTTTCTCGGCGAGTTAAGCATTTTGAGTAATTTGCCGATTGCTTTCAGAACGGCTTGCATTGAAATTTACTATTTTTTGCCAGACATTCATTGTGGAACAAAAGTGATTTTCTCGGCGAGTTAAGCATTTTGAGTAAATTGCCGATTGATTTCAGAACGGCTTGCATCACAATTAACTATTTTTTGCCAGGCATTCATTGTGGGGAAAAAGTGATTTTCTACGGCGAGTTTAGCATTTTGAGTAATTTGCGGATGGGTTTCAGAACGGCTTGCATCAAAATTAACTATTTCTTGCCAGACATTCATTGTGGGAATAAAGTGTTTTTCTCGGCGAGTTAAGCATTTTGAGTAATTTGCCGATTGGTTTCAGAACGGCTTGCATCACAATTAACTATTTTTTGCCAGGCATTCATTGTGGAACAAATGTGATGTTCTCGGCGAGTTAAGCATTTTGAGTAATTTGCCGATTGGTTTCAGAACGGCTTGCATCACAATTAACTATTTTTTGCCAGGCATTCATTGTGGAACAAAAGTGATTTTCTCGGCGAATTAAGCATTTTGAGTAATTTACCGATTGGTTTCAGAACGGCTTGCATCAATATTAACTATTTTTTGCCAGACATTCATTGTGGGAAAAAAGTGATTTTCTCGGCCAGTTCAGCAGTTTGAGAAATTTGCCGATGGGTTTCAGAACGACTTGCATTGAAATTTACTATTTTTTGCCAGACATTCATTGTGGAACAAAAGTGATTTTCTCGGCGAGTTAAGCATTTTGAGTAATTTCCCGATTGGTTTCAGAACGGCTTGCATTGAAATTTACTATTTTTTGCCAGACATTCATTGTGGAACAAAAGTGATTTTCTCGGCGAGTTAAGCATTTTGAGTAATTTCCCGATTGGTTTCAGAACGGCTTGCATTGAAATTTACTATTTTTTGCCAGACATTCATTGTGGAACAAAAGTGATTTTCTCGGCGCGTTAAGCATTTTGAGTAATTTGCCGATTGGTTTCAGAACGGCTTGCATTGAAATTTACTATTTTTTGCCAGACATTCATTGTGGAACAAAAGTGATTTTCTCGGCGAGTTAAGCATTTTGAGTAATTTGCCGATTGGTTTCAAACGGCTTGCATTGAAATTTACTATTTTTTGCCAGACATTCATTGTGGGAAAAAAGGGATTTTCACGCCGAGTTAAGCATTTTGAGTAATTTGCCGATGGGTTTCAGAACGGCTTGCATCAAAATTAACTATTTTTTGCCAGACATTCATTGTGGGAAAAAAGTGATTTTCTCGACGCGTTAAGCATTTTGAGTAATTTGCCGATTGGTTTCAGAACGGCTTGCATTGAAATTTACTATTTTTTGCCAGGCATTCATTGTGGAACACAAGTGATTTTCCCGGCGAATTAAGCATTTTGAGTAATTTGCCGATGGGTTTCAAACGGCTTGCATTGAAATTTACTATTTTTTGCCAGACATTCATTGTGGGAAAAAAGTGATTTTCACGCCGAGTTAAGCATTTTGAGTAATTTGCCGATGGGTTTCAGAACGGCTTGCATCAAAATTAACTATTTTTTGCCAGACATTCATTGTGGGAAAAAAGTGATTTTCTCGACGCGTTAAGCATTTTGAGTAATTTGCCGATTGGTTTCAGAACGGCCTGCATTGAAATTTACTATTTTTTGCCAGGCATTCATTGCGGAACAAAAGTGATTTTCTCGGCGAGTTAAGCATTTTGAGTAATTTGCCGATTGGTTTCAGAACGGCTTGCATTGAAATTTACTATTTTTTGCCAGACATTCATTGTGGGAAAAAAAGTGATTTTCTCGGTGAGTTAAGCATTTTGAGTAATTTGCCGATGGGTTTCAGAACGGCTTGCATCACAATTAACTATTTTTTGCCAGGCATTCATTGTGCAACAAAAGTGATTTTCTCGGCGAGTTAAGCATTTTGAGTAATTTGCCGATTGCTTTCAGAACGGCTTGCATTGAAATTTACTATTTTTTGCCAGACATTCATTGTGGAACAAAAGTGATTTTCTCGGCGAGTTAAGCATTTTGAGTAAATTGCCGATTGATTTCAGAACGGCTTGCATCACAATTAACTATTTTTTGCCAGGCATTCATTGTGGGGAAAAAGTGATTTTCTACGGCGAGTTAAGCATTTTGAGTAATTTGCGGATGGGTTTCAGAACGGCTTGCATCAAAATTAACTATTTTTTGCCAGACATTCATTGTGGGAAAAAAGTGATTTTCTCGGCGAGTAATTTTGAGTAATTTGCCGACGGGTTTCAGAACGGCTTGCATCACAATTAACTATTTTTTGCCAGGCATTCATTGTGGAACAAAAGTGATTTTCTCGGCGAATTAAGCATTTTGAGTAATTTACCGATTGGTTTCAGAACGGCTTGCATCAATATTAATTATTTTTTGCCAGACATTCATTGTGGGAAAAAAGTGATTTTCTCGGCCAGTTCAGCAGTTTGAGAAATTTGCCGATGGGTTTCAGAACGACTTGCATTGAAATTTACTATTTTTTGCCAGACATTCATTGTGGAACAAAAGTGATTTTCTCGGCGAGTTAAGCATTTTGAGTAATTTCCCGATTGGTTTCAGAACGGCTTGCATTGAAATTTACTATTTTTTGCCAGACATTCATTGTGGAACAAAAGTGATTTTCTCGGCGCGTTAAGCATTTTGAGTAATTTGCCGATTGGTTTCAGAACGGCTTGCATTGAAATTTACTGTTTTTTGCCAGACATTCATTGTGGAACAAAAGTGATTTTCTCGGCGAGTTAAGCATTTTGAGTAATTTGCCGATTGGTTTCAAACGGCTTGCATTGAAATTTACTATTTTTTGCCAGACATTCATTGTGGGAAAAAAGGGATTTTCACGCCGAGTTAAGCATTTTGAGTAATTTGCCGATGGGTTTCAGAACGGCTTGCATCAAAATTAACTATTTTTTGCCAGACATTCATTGTGGGAAAAAAGTGATTTTCTCGACGCGTTAAGCATTTTGAGTAATTTGCCGATTGCTTTCAGAACGGCTTGCATTGAAATTTACTATTTTTTGCCAGGCATTCATTGTGGAACACAAGTGATTTTCCCGGCGAGTTAAGCATTTTGAGTAATTTGCCGATGGGTTTCAAACGGCTTGCATTGAAATTTACTATTTTTTGCCAGACATTCATTGTGGGAAAAAAGTGATTTTCACGCCGAGTTAAGCATTTTGAGTAATTTGCCGATGGGTTTCAGAACGGCTTGCATCAAAATTAACTATTTTTTGCCAGACATTCATTGTGGGAAAAAAGTGATTTTCTCGACGCGTTAAGCATTTTGAGTAATTTGCCGATTGGTTTCAGAACGGCCTGCATTGAAATTTACTATTTTTTGCCAGGCATTCATTGCGGAACAAAAGTGATTTTCTCGGCGAGTTAAGCATTTTGAGTAATTTGCCGATTGGTTTCAGAACGGCTTGCATTGAAATTTACTATTTTTTGCCAGACATTCATTGTGGGAAAAAAAGTGATTTTCTCGGCGAGTTAAGCATTTTGAGTAATTTGCCGATGGGTTTCAGAACGGCTTGCATCACAATTAACTATTTTTTGCCAGGCATTCATTGTGCAACAAAAGTGATTTTCTCGGCGAGTTAAGCATTTTGAGTAATTTGCCGATTGCTTTCAGAACGGCTTGCATTGAAATTTACTATTTTTTGCCAGACATTCATTGTGGAACAAAAGTGATTTTCTCGGCGAGTTAAGCATTTTGAGTAAATTGCCGATTGATTTCAGAACGGCTTGCATCACAATTAACTATTTTTTGCCAGGCATTCATTGTGGGGAAAAAGTGATTTTCTACGGCGAGTTAAGCATTTTGAGTAATTTGCGGATGGGTTTCAGAACGGCTTGCATCAAAATTAACTATTTTTTGCCAGACATTCATTGTGGGAAAAAAGTGATTTTCTCGGCGAGTAATTTTGAGTAATTTGCCGACGGGTTTCAGAACGGCTTGCATCACAATTAACTATTTTTTGCCAGGCATTCATTGTGGAACAAAAGTGATTTTCTCGGCGCGTTAAGCATTTTGAGTAATTTGCCGATTGGTTTCAGAACGGCTTGCATTGAAATTTACTATATTTTGCCAGACATTCATTGTAGAACAAAAGTGATTTTCTCCCCGAGTTAAGCATTTTGAGTAATTTGCCGATTGGTTTCAGAACGGCTTGCATCACAATTAACTATTTTTTGCCAGCATTCATTGTGGGGAAAAAGTGATTTTCTCGGCCAGTTCAGCAGTTTGAGAAATTTGCCGATGGGTTTCAGAACGACTTGCATTGAAATTTACTACTTTTTGGCAGACATTCATTGTGGAACAAAAGTGATTTTCTCGGCGAGTTAAGCATTTTGAGTAATTTGCTGATTGGTTTCAGAACGGCTTTCATCACAATTAACTATTTTTTGCCAGGCATTCATTGTGGAACAAAAGTGATTTTCTCGGCGAGTTAAGCATTTTGAGTAATTTGCCGATTGCTTTCAGAACGGCTTGCATTGAAATTTACTATTTTTCGCCAGACATTCATTGTGGAACAAAAGTGATTTTCTCGGCGAGTTAAGCATTTTGAGTAAATTGCCGATTGATTTCAGAACGGCTTGCATCACAATTAACTATTTTTTGCCAGGCATTCATTGTGGGAAAAAAGTGATTTTCTACGGCGAGTTAAGCATTTTGAGTAATTTGCGGATGGGTTTCAAAACGGCTTGCAACAAAATTAACTATTTTTTGCCAGACATTCAGTGTGGGAATAAAGTGATTTTTTCGGCGCATTAAGCATTTTGAGTAATTTGCCGATTGGTTTCAGAACGGCTTGCATTGAAATTTAGTATTTTTTGCTAGACATTCATTGTGGAACAAAAGTGATTTTCTCGGCGAGTTAAGCATTTTGAGTAATTTGCCGATTGGTTTCAGAACGGCTTGCATTGAAATTTACTATTTTTTGCCAGACATTCATTCTGGAACAAAAGTGATTTTCTCGGCGAGTTAAGCATTTTGAGAAATTTGCCGATTGTTTTCAGAACGGCTTGCATCACAATTAACTATTTTTTGCCAGGCATTCATTGTGCAACAAAAGTGATTTTCTCGGCGAGTTAAGCATTTTGAGTAATTGCCGATTGCTTTCAGAACGGCTTTCATTGAAATTTACTATTTTTTGCCAGACATTCATTGTGGAACAAAAGTGATTTTCTCGGCGAGTTAAGCATTTTGAGTAATTTGCCGATTGGTTTCAGAACGGCTTGCATCACAATTAACTATTTTTTGCCAGGCATTCATTGTGCAACAAAAGTGATTTTCTCGGCGAGTTAAGCATTTTGAGTAATTTGCCGATTGCTTTCAGAACGGCTTGCATTGAAATTTCCTATTTTTTGCCAGACATTCATTGTGGAACAAAAGTGATTTTCTCGGCGAGTTAAGCATTTTGAGTAAATTGCCGATTGATTTCAGAACGGCTTGCATCACAATTAACTATTTTTTGCCAGACATTCATTGTGGGAAAAAAGTGATTTTCTACGGCGAGTTAAGCATTTTGAGTAATTTGCGAATGGGTTTCAGAACGGCTTGCAACAAAATTAACTATTTTTTGCCAGACATTCACTTTGGGAATAAAGTGATTTTTTCGGCGCGTTAAGCATTTTGAGTAATTTGCCGATGGGTTTCAGAACGGCTTGCATTGAAATGTATTATATTTTGCCAGACATTCATTGTGGGAAAAAGTGATTTTCTCGGCGAGTTAAGCATTTTGAGTAATTAGCCGATTGGTTTCAGAACGGCTTGCATCACAATTAACTATTTTTTGGCAGGCATTCATTGTGGAACTAAAGTGATTTTCTCTGCGAGTTAAGCATTTTGAGTAATTTGCCGATGGGTTTCAGAACGGCTTGCATTGAAATTTACTATTTTTTGCCAGGCATTCATTGTGGAACGAAAGTGATTTTCTCGGCGCGTTAAGCATGTTGAGTAATTTGGCGGTGATTTCAGAACGGATTGCATCAAAATTAACTATTTTTTGCCAACCATTCATTGTGGATTAAAAAGTGATTTTCTCGGCGATTTAAGCATTTTGAGTAATTTGCCGATGGGTTTCAGAACGGCTTGCATTGAAATTTACTATTTTTTGCCAGACATTCATTGTGGAACAAAAGTGATTTTCTCGGCGAGTTAAGCATTTTGAGTAATTTGCCGATTGGTTTCAGAACGGCTTGCATTGAAATTTACTATTTTTTGCCAGACATTCATTTTGGAACAAAAGTGATTTTCTCGGCGAGTTAAGCATTTTGAGAAATTTGCCGATTGGTTTCAGAACGGCTTGCATCACAATTAACTATTTTTTTGCCAGGCATTCATTGTGCAACAAAAGTGATTTTCTCGGCGAGTTAAGCATTTTGAGTAATTTGCCGATTGCTTTCAGAACGGCTTGCATTGAAATTTACTATTTTTTGCCAGACATTCATTGTGGAACAAAAGTGATTTTCTCGGCGAGTTAAGCATTTTGAGTAAATTGCCGATTGATTTCTGATCGGCTTGCATCACAATTAACTATTTTTTCCCAGGCATTCATTGTGGGAAAAAAGTGATTTTCTACGGCGAGTTAAGCATTTTGAGTAATTTGCGGATGGGTTTCAGAACGGCTTGCAACAAAATTAACTATTTTTTGCCAGACATTCAATGTGGGAATAAAGTGATTTTTTCGGCGCGTTAAGCATTTTGAGTAAATTGCCGATTGATTTCAGAACGGCTTGCATCACAATTAACTATTTTTTGCCAGGCATTCATTGTGGAACAAAATTGATTTTCTCGGCGAGTTAAGCATTTTGAGTAATTTGCCGATGGGTTTCAGAACGGCTTGCATTGAAATTTACCATTTTTTGCTAGGCATTCATTGTGGAAAAAAAGTGATTTTCTCGGCGAGTTAAGCATTTTGAGTAATTTGCCGATTGGTTTCAGAACGGCTTGCGTTGAAATTTACTATTTTATGCCAGCCATTCATTGTGGAACAAAAGTGATTTTCTCCCCGAGTTAAGCATTTTGAGTAATTTGCCGATTGGTTTCAGAACGGCTTGCATCACAATTAACTATTTTTTGCCAGGCATTCATTGTGAAACAAAAGTGATTTTCTCGGCGAGTTAAGCATTTTGAGTAATTTGCCGATTGGTTTCAGAACGGCTTGCATTGAAATTTACTATTTTTTGCCAGACATTCATTTTGGAACAAAAGTGATTTTCCCGGCGAGTTAAGCATTTTGAGTAATTTGCCGATTGGTTTCAGAACGGCTTGCATCACAATTAACTATTTTTTGCCAGACATTCAATGTGGGAAAAAAGTGATTTTCTATGGCGAGTTAAGCATTTTGAGTAATTTGCGGATTGGTTTCAGAACGGCTTGCATCAAAATTAACTATTTTTTGTTAGACATTCATTGTGGAACAAAAGTGATTTTCTCGGCGAGTTAAGCATTTTGAGTAATTTGCCGATTGGTTTCAGAACGGATTGCATTGGAATTTACTATTTTTTGCCAGACATTCATTGTGGGAAAAAAGTGATTTTCTCGGCGAGTTAAGCATTTTGAGTAATTTGCCGATTGGTTTCAGAACGGCTTGCATTGAAATTTACTATTTTCTGCCAGACATTCATTTTGGAACAAAAGTGATTTTCTCGGCGAGTTAAGCATTTTGAGAAATTTGCCGATTGGTTTCAGAACGGCTTGCATCACAATTAACTATTTTTTGCCAGGCATTCATTGTGCAACAAAAGTGATTTTCTCGGCGAGTTAAGCATTTTGAGTAATTTGCCGATTGCTTTCAGAACGGCTTGCATTGAAATTTACTATTTTTTGCCAGACATTCATTGTGGGAAAAAAGGGATTTTCACGCCGAGTTAAGCATTTTGAGTAATTTGCCGATGGGTTTCAGAACGGCTTGCATCAAAATTAACTATTTTTTGCCAGACATTCATTGTGGGAAAAAAGTGATTTTCTCGACGCGTTAAGCATTTTGAGTAATTTGCCGATTGGTTTCAGAACGGCTTGCATCAAAATTAACTATTTTTTGCCAGACATTCATTGTGGGAAAAAAGTGATTTTCTCGACGCGTTAAGCATTTTGAGTAATTTGCCGATTGGTTTCAGAACGGCCTGCATTGAAATTTACTATTTTTGCCAGGCATTCATTGCGGAACAAAAGTGATTTTCTCGGCGAGTTAAGCATTTTGAGTAATTTGCCGATTGGTTTCAGAACGGCTTGCATTGAAATTTACTATTTTTTGCCAGACATTCATTGTGGGGAAAAAAGTGATTTTCTCGGCGAGTTAAGCATTTTGAGTAATTTGCCGATGGGTTTCAGAACGGCTTGCATCACAATTAACTATTTTTTGCCAGGCATTCATTGTGCAACAAAAGTGATTTTCTCGGCGAGTTAAGCATTTTGAGTAATTTGCCGATTGCTTTCAGAACGGCTTGCATTGAAATTTACTATTTTTTGCCAGACATTCATTGTGGAACAAAAGTGATTTTCTCGGCGAGTTAAGCATTTTGAGTAAATTGCCGATTGATTTCAGAACGGCTTGCATCACAATTAACTATTTTTTGCCAGGCATTCATTGTGGGGAAAAAGTGATTTTCTACGGCGAGTTAAGCATTTTGAGTAATTTGCGGATGGGTTTCAGAACGGCTTGCATCAAAATTAACTATTTTTTGCCAGACATTCATTGTGGGAAAAAAGTGATTTTCTCGGCCTGTTCAGCAGTTTGAGAAACTTGCCGATGGGTTTCAGAACGGCTTGCATTGAAATTTACTATTTATTGCCAGGCATTCATTGTGGAACAAAAGTGATTTTCTCGGCGCGTTAAGCATTTTGAGTAATTTGCCGATTGGTTTCAGAACGGCTTGCATTGAAATTTACTATATTTTGCCAGACATTCATTGTAGAACAAAAGTGATTTTCTCCCCGAGTTAAGCATTTTGAGTAATTTGCCGATTGGTTTCAGAACGGCTTGCATCACAATTAACTATTTTTTGCCAGGCATTCATTGTGAAACAAAAGTGATTTTCTCGGCGAATTAAGCATTTTGAGTAATTTGCCGATTGGTTTCAGAACGGCTTGCATCACAATTAACTATTTTTTGCCAGGCATTCATTGTGGAACAAAAGTGATTTTCTCGGCGCGTTAAGCATTTTGAGTAATTTGCCGATTGGTTTCAGAACGGCCTGCATTGAAATTTACTATTTTTTGCCAGGCATTCATTGCGGAACAAAAGTGATTTTCTCGGCGAGTTAAGCATTTTGAGTAATTTGCCGATTGGTTTCAGAACGGCTTGCATTGAAATTTACTATTTTTTGCCAGACATTCATTGTGGGAAAAAAAGTGATTTTCTCGGCGAGTTAAGCATTTTGAGTAATTTGCCGATGGGTTTCAGAACGGCTTGCATCACAATTAACTATTTTTTGCCAGGCATTCATTGTGCAACAAAAGTGATTTTCTCGGCGAGTTAAGCATTTTGAGTAATTTGCCGATTGCTTTCAGAACGGCTTGCATTGAAATTTACTATTTTTTGCCAGGCATTGATTGTGGAACAAAAGTGATTTTCTCGCCGAGTTAAGCATTTTGAGTAAATTGCCGATTGATTTCAGAACGGCTTGCATCACAATTAACTATTTTTTGCCAGGCATTCATTGTGGGGAAAAATGGATTTTCTACGGCGAGTTAAGCATTTTGAGTAATTTGCGGATGGGTTTCAGAACGGCTTGCATCAAAATTAACTATTTTTTGCCAGACATTCATTGTGGGAATAAAGTGTTTTTCTCGGCGAGTTAAGCATTTTGAGTAATTTGCCGATTGGTTTCAGAACGGCTTGCATCACAATTAACTATTTTTTGCCAGGCATTCATTGTGGAACAAAAGTGATTTTCTCGGCGCGTTAAGCATTTTGAGTAATTTGCCGATTGGTTTCAGAACTGCTTGCATTGAAATTTACTGTTTTTTGCCAGACATTCATTGTGGAACAAAAGTGATTTTCTCGGCGAGTTAAGCATTTTGAGTAATTTGCCGATTGGTTTCAAACGGCTTGCATTGAAATTTACTATTTTTTGCCAGACATTCATTGTGGTAAAAAAAGTGATTTTCACGCCGAGTTAAGCATTTTGAGTAATTTGCCAATGGGTTTCAGAACGGCTTGCATCAAAATTAACTATTTTTTGCCAGACATTCATTGTGGGAAAAAAGTGATTTTCTCGACGCGTTAAGCATTTTGAGTAATTTGCCGATTGGTTTCAGAACGGCTTGCATTGAAATTTACTATTTTTTGCCAGGCATTCATTGTGGAACAAAAGTGATTTTCTCGGCGAATTAAGCATTTTGAGTAATTTCCCAATGGTTTCAGAACGGCTTGCATCAAAATTAACTATTTTTTGCCAGACATTCATTGTGGGAAAAAAGTGATTTTCTCGGCCAGTTCAGCAGTTTGAGAAATTTGCCGATGGGTTTCAGAACGACTTACATTGAAATTTACTATTTTTTGCCAGACATTCATTGTGGAACAAAAGTGATTTTCTCGGCGAGTTAAGCATTTTGAGTAATTTCCCGATTGGTTTCAGAACGGCTTGCATTGAAGTTTACTATTTTTTGCCAGACATTCATTGTGGGAAAAAAGTGATTTTCTCGGCCAGTTCAGCAGTTTGAGAAATTTGCCGATGGGTTTCAGAACGACTTACATTGAAATTTACTATTTTTTGCCAGACATTCATTGTGGAACAAAAGTGATTTTCTCGGCGAGTTAAGCATTTTGAGTAATTTCCCGATTGGTTTCAGAACGGCTTGCATTGAAGTTTACTATTTTTTGCCAGACATTCATTGTGGAACAAAAGTGATTTTCTCGGCGAGTTAAGCATTTTGAGTAATTTGCCGATTGGTTTCAGAACGGCTTGCATCACAATTAACTATTTTTTGCCAGGCATTCATTGTGGAACAAAAGTGATTTTCTCGGCGCGTTAAGCATTTTGAGTAATTTGCCGATTGGTTTCAGAACGGCCTGCATTGAAATTTACTATTTTTTGCCAGGCATTCATTGCGGAACAAAAGTGATTTTCTTGGCGAGTTAAGCATTTTGAGTAATTTGCCGATTGGTTTCAGAACGGTTTGCATTGAAATTTACTATTTTTTGCCAGACATTCATTGTGGGAAAAAAAGTGTTTTTCTCGACGAGTTAAGCATTTTGAGTAATTTGCCGATGGGTTTCAGAACGGCTTGCATCACAATTAACTATTTTTTGCCAGGCATTCATTGTGCAACAAAAGTGATTTTCTCGGCGAGTTAAGCATTTTGAGTAATTTGCCGATTGCTTTCAGAACGGCTTGCATTGAAATTTACTATTTTTTGCCAGACATTGATTGTGGAACAAAAGTGATTTTCTCGCCGAGTTAAGCATTTTGAGTAAATTGCCGATTGATTTCAGAACGGCTTGCATCACAATTAACTATTTTTTGCCAGGCATTCATTGTGGGGAAAAATGGATTTTCTACGGCGAGTTAAGCATTTTGAGTAATTTGCGGATGGGTTTCAGAACGGCTTGCATCAAAATTAACTATTTTTTGCCAGACATTCATTGTGGGAATAAAGTGTTTTTCTCGGCGAGTTAAGCATTTTGAGTAATTTGCCGATTGGTTTCAGAACGGCTTGCATCACAATTAACTATTTTTTGCCAGGCATTCATTGTGGAACAAATGTGATGTTCTCGGCGAGTTAAGCATTTTGAGTAATTTGCCGATTGGTTTCAGAACGGCTTGCATTGAAATTTACTATTTTTTGCCAGACATTCATTGTGGAACAAAAGTGATTTTCTCGGCGCGTTAAGCATTTTGAGTAATTTGCCGATTGGTTTCAGAACGGCTTGCATTGAAATTTACTATTTTTTGCCAGACATTCATTGTGGAACAAAAGTGATTTTCTCGGCGAGTTAAGCATTTTGAGTAATTTGCCGATTGGTTTCAAACGGCTTGCATTGAAATTTACTATTTTTTGCCAGACATTCATTGTGGGAAAAAAGGGATTTTCACGCCGAGTTAAGCATTTTGAGTAATTTGCCGATGGGTTTCAGAACGGCTTGCATCAAAATTAACTATTTTTTGCCAGACATTCATTGTGGGAAAAAAGTGATTTTCTCGACGCGTTAAGCATTTTGAGTAATTTGCCGATTGGTTTCAGAACGGCTTGCATTGAAATTTACTATTTTTTGCCAGGCATTCATTGTGGAACACAAGTGATTTTCCCGGCGAATTAAGCATTTTGAGTAATTTGCCGATGGGTTTCAAACGGCTTGCATTGAAATTTACTATTTTTTGCCAGACATTCATTGTGGGAAAAAAGTGATTTTCACGCCGAGTTAAGCATTTTGAGTAATTTGCCGATGGGTTTCAGAACGGCTTGCATCAAAATTAACTATTTTTTGCCAGACATTCATTGTGGGAAAAAAGTGATTTTCTCGACGCGTTAAGCATTTTGAGTAATTTGCCGATTGGTTTCAGAACGGCCTGCATTGAAATTTACTATTTTTTGCCAGGCATTCATTGCGGAACAAAAGTGATTTTCTCGGCGAGTTAAGCATTTTGAGTAATTTGCCGATTGGTTTCAGAACGGCTTGCATTGAAATTTACTATTTTTTGCCAGACATTCATTGTGGGAAAAAAAGTGATTTTCTCGGCGAGTTAAGCATTTTGAGTAATTTGCCGATGGGTTTCAGAACGGCTTGCATCACAATTAACTATTTTTTGCCAGGCATTCATTGTGCAACAAAAGTGATTTTCTCGGCGAGTTAAGCATTTTGAGTAATTTGCCGATTGCTTTCAGAACGGCTTGCATTGAAATTTACTATTTTTTGCCAGACATTCATTGTGGAACAAAAGTGATTTTCTCGGCGAGTTAAGCATTTTGAGTAAATTGCCGATTGATTTCAGAACGGCTTGCATCACAATTAACTATTTTTTGCCAGGCATTCATTGTGGGGAAAAAGTGATTTTCTACGGCGAGTTAAGCATTTTGAGTAATTTGCGGATGGGTTTCAGAACGGCTTGCATCAAAATTAACTATTTTTTGCCAGACATTCATTGTGGGAAAAAAGTGATTTTCTCGGCGAGTAATTTTGAGTAATTTGCCGACGGGTTTCAGAACGGCTTGCATCACAATTAACTATTTTTTGCCAGGCATTCATTGTGGAACAAAAGTGATTTTCTCGGCGAATTAAGCATTTTGAGTAATTTACCGATTGGTTTCAGAACGGCTTGCATCAATATTAATTATTTTTTGCCAGACATTCATTGTGGGAAAAAAGTGATTTTCTCGGCCAGTTCAGCAGTTTGAGAAATTTGCCGATGGGTTTCAGAACGACTTGCATTGAAATTTACTATTTTTTGCCAGACATTCATTGTGGAACAAAAGTGATTTTCTCGGCGAGTTAAGCATTTTGAGTAATTTCCCGATTGGTTTCAGAACGGCTTGCATTGAAATTTACTATTTTTTGCCAGACATTCATTGTGGAACAAAAGTGATTTTCTCGGCGCGTTAAGCATTTTGAGTAATTTGCCGATTGGTTTCAGAACGGCTTGCATTGAAATTTACTGTTTTTTGCCAGACATTCATTGTGGAACAAAAGTGATTTTCTCGGCGAGTTAAGCATTTTGAGTAATTTGCCGATTGGTTTCAAACGGCTTGCATTGAAATTTACTATTTTTTGCCAGACATTCATTGTGGGAAAAAAGGGATTTTCACGCCGAGTTAAGCATTTTGAGTAATTTGCCGATGGGTTTCAGAACGGCTTGCATCAAAATTAACTATTTTTTGCCAGACATTCATTGTGGGAAAAAAGTGATTTTCTCGACGCGTTAAGCATTTTGAGTAATTTGCCGATTGCTTTCAGAACGGCTTGCATTGAAATTTACTATTTTTTGCCAGGCATTCATTGTGGAACACAAGTGATTTTCCCGGCGAGTTAAGCATTTTGAGTAATTTGCCGATGGGTTTCAAACGGCTTGCATTGAAATTTACTATTTTTTGCCAGACATTCATTGTGGGAAAAAAGTGATTTTCACGCCGAGTTAAGCATTTTGAGTAATTTGCCGATGGGTTTCAGAACGGCTTGCATCAAAATTAACTATTTTTTGCCAGACATTCATTGTGGGAAAAAAGTGATTTTCTCGACGCGTTAAGCATTTTGAGTAATTTGCCGATTGGTTTCAGAACGGCCTGCATTGAAATTTACTATTTTTTGCCAGGCATTCATTGCGGAACAAAAGTGATTTTCTCGGCGAGTTAAGCATTTTGAGTAATTTGCCGATTGGTTTCAGAACGGCTTGCATTGAAATTTACTATTTTTTGCCAGACATTCATTGTGGGAAAAAAAGTGATTTTCTCGGCGAGTTAAGCATTTTGAGTAATTTGCCGATGGGTTTCAGAACGGCTTGCATCACAATTAACTATTTTTTGCCAGGCATTCATTGTGCAACAAAAGTGATTTTCTCGGCGAGTTAAGCATTTTGAGTAATTTGCCGATTGCTTTCAGAACGGCTTGCATTGAAATTTACTATTTTTTGCCAGACATTCATTGTGGAACAAAAGTGATTTTCTCGGCGAGTTAAGCATTTTGAGTAAATTGCCGATTGATTTCAGAACGGCTTGCATCACAATTAACTATTTTTTGCCAGGCATTCATTGTGGGGAAAAAGTGATTTTCTACGGCGAGTTAAGCATTTTGAGTAATTTGCGGATGGGTTTCAGAACGGCTTGCATCAAAATTAACTATTTTTTGCCAGACATTCATTGTGGGAAAAAAGTGATTTTCTCGGCGAGTAATTTTGAGTAATTTGCCGACGGGTTTCAGAACGGCTTGCATCACAATTAACTATTTTTTGCCAGGCATTCATTGTGGAACAAAAGTGATTTTCTCGGCGCGTTAAGCATTTTGAGTAATTTGCCGATTGGTTTCAGAACGGCTTGCATTGAAATTTACTATATTTTGCCAGACATTCATTGTAGAACAAAAGTGATTTTCTCCCCGAGTTAAGCATTTTGAGTAATTTGCCGATTGGTTTCAGAACGGCTTGCATCACAATTAACTATTTTTTGCCAGCATTCATTGTGGGGAAAAAGTGATTTTCTCGGCCAGTTCAGCAGTTTGAGAAATTTGCCGATGGGTTTCAGAACGACTTGCATTGAAATTTACTACTTTTTGGCAGACATTCATTGTGGAACAAAAGTGATTTTCTCGGCGAGTTAAGCATTTTGAGTAATTTGCTGATTGGTTTCAGAACGGCTTTCATCACAATTAACTATTTTTTGCCAGGCATTCATTGTGGAACAAAAGTGATTTTCTCGGCGAGTTAAGCATTTTGAGTAATTTGCCGATTGCTTTCAGAACGGCTTGCATTGAAATTTACTATTTTTCGCCAGACATTCATTGTGGAACAAAAGTGATTTTCTCGGCGAGTTAAGCATTTTGAGTAAATTGCCGATTGATTTCAGAACGGCTTGCATCACAATTAACTATTTTTTGCCAGGCATTCATTGTGGGAAAAAAGTGATTTTCTACGGCGAGTTAAGCATTTTGAGTAATTTGCGGATGGGTTTCAAAACGGCTTGCAACAAAATTAACTATTTTTTGCCAGACATTCAGTGTGGGAATAAAGTGATTTTTTCGGCGCATTAAGCATTTTGAGTAATTTGCCGATTGGTTTCAGAACGGCTTGCATTGAAATTTAGTATTTTTTGCTAGACATTCATTGTGGAACAAAAGTGATTTTCTCGGCGAGTTAAGCATTTTGAGTAATTTGCCGATTGGTTTCAGAACGGCTTGCATTGAAATTTACTATTTTTTGCCAGACATTCATTCTGGAACAAAAGTGATTTTCTCGGCGAGTTAAGCATTTTGAGAAATTTGCCGATTGTTTTCAGAACGGCTTGCATCACAATTAACTATTTTTTGCCAGGCATTCATTGTGCAACAAAAGTGATTTTCTCGGCGAGTTAAGCATTTTGAGTAATTGCCGATTGCTTTCAGAACGGCTTTCATTGAAATTTACTATTTTTTGCCAGACATTCATTGTGGAACAAAAGTGATTTTCTCGGCGAGTTAAGCATTTTGAGTAATTTGCCGATTGGTTTCAGAACGGCTTGCATCACAATTAACTATTTTTTGCCAGGCATTCATTGTGCAACAAAAGTGATTTTCTCGGCGAGTTAAGCATTTTGAGTAATTTGCCGATTGCTTTCAGAACGGCTTGCATTGAAATTTCCTATTTTTTGCCAGACATTCATTGTGGAACAAAAGTGATTTTCTCGGCGAGTTAAGCATTTTGAGTAAATTGCCGATTGATTTCAGAACGGCTTGCATCACAATTAACTATTTTTTGCCAGACATTCATTGTGGGAAAAAAGTGATTTTCTACGGCGAGTTAAGCATTTTGAGTAATTTGCGAATGGGTTTCAGAACGGCTTGCAACAAAATTAACTATTTTTTGCCAGACATTCACTTTGGGAATAAAGTGATTTTTTCGGCGCGTTAAGCATTTTGAGTAATTTGCCGATGGGTTTCAGAACGGCTTGCATTGAAATGTATTATATTTTGCCAGACATTCATTGTGGGAAAAAGTGATTTTCTCGGCGAGTTAAGCATTTTGAGTAATTAGCCGATTGGTTTCAGAACGGCTTGCATCACAATTAACTATTTTTTGGCAGGCATTCATTGTGGAACTAAAGTGATTTTCTCTGCGAGTTAAGCATTTTGAGTAATTTGCCGATGGGTTTCAGAACGGCTTGCATTGAAATTTACTATTTTTTGCCAGGCATTCATTGTGGAACGAAAGTGATTTTCTCGGCGCGTTAAGCATGTTGAGTAATTTGGCGGTGATTTCAGAACGGATTGCATCAAAATTAACTATTTTTTGCCAACCATTCATTGTGGATTAAAAAGTGATTTTCTCGGCGATTTAAGCATTTTGAGTAATTTGCCGATGGGTTTCAGAACGGCTTGCATTGAAATTTACTATTTTTTGCCAGACATTCATTGTGGAACAAAAGTGATTTTCTCGGCGAGTTAAGCATTTTGAGTAATTTGCCGATTGGTTTCAGAACGGCTTGCATTGAAATTTACTATTTTTTGCCAGACATTCATTTTGGAACAAAAGTGATTTTCTCGGCGAGTTAAGCATTTTGAGAAATTTGCCGATTGGTTTCAGAACGGCTTGCATCACAATTAACTATTTTTTTGCCAGGCATTCATTGTGCAACAAAAGTGATTTTCTCGGCGAGTTAAGCATTTTGAGTAATTTGCCGATTGCTTTCAGAACGGCTTGCATTGAAATTTACTATTTTTTGCCAGACATTCATTGTGGAACAAAAGTGATTTTCTCGGCGAGTTAAGCATTTTGAGTAAATTGCCGATTGATTTCTGATCGGCTTGCATCACAATTAACTATTTTTTCCCAGGCATTCATTGTGGGAAAAAAGTGATTTTCTACGGCGAGTTAAGCATTTTGAGTAATTTGCGGATGGGTTTCAGAACGGCTTGCAACAAAATTAACTATTTTTTGCCAGACATTCAATGTGGGAATAAAGTGATTTTTTCGGCGCGTTAAGCATTTTGAGTAAATTGCCGATTGATTTCAGAACGGCTTGCATCACAATTAACTATTTTTTGCCAGGCATTCATTGTGGAACAAAATTGATTTTCTCGGCGAGTTAAGCATTTTGAGTAATTTGCCGATGGGTTTCAGAACGGCTTGCATTGAAATTTACCATTTTTTGCTAGGCATTCATTGTGGAAAAAAAGTGATTTTCTCGGCGAGTTAAGCATTTTGAGTAATTTGCCGATTGGTTTCAGAACGGCTTGCGTTGAAATTTACTATTTTATGCCAGCCATTCATTGTGGAACAAAAGTGATTTTCTCCCCGAGTTAAGCATTTTGAGTAATTTGCCGATTGGTTTCAGAACGGCTTGCATCACAATTAACTATTTTTTGCCAGGCATTCATTGTGAAACAAAAGTGATTTTCTCGGCGAGTTAAGCATTTTGAGTAATTTGCCGATTGGTTTCAGAACGGCTTGCATTGAAATTTACTATTTTTTGCCAGACATTCATTTTGGAACAAAAGTGATTTTCCCGGCGAGTTAAGCATTTTGAGTAATTTGCCGATTGGTTTCAGAACGGCTTGCATCACAATTAACTATTTTTTGCCAGACATTCAATGTGGGAAAAAAGTGATTTTCTATGGCGAGTTAAGCATTTTGAGTAATTTGCGGATTGGTTTCAGAACGGCTTGCATCAAAATTAACTATTTTTTGTTAGACATTCATTGTGGAACAAAAGTGATTTTCTCGGCGAGTTAAGCATTTTGAGTAATTTGCCGATTGGTTTCAGAACGGATTGCATTGGAATTTACTATTTTTTGCCAGACATTCATTGTGGGAAAAAAGTGATTTTCTCGGCGAGTTAAGCATTTTGAGTAATTTGCCGATTGGTTTCAGAACGGCTTGCATTGAAATTTACTATTTTCTGCCAGACATTCATTTTGGAACAAAAGTGATTTTCTCGGCGAGTTAAGCATTTTGAGAAATTTGCCGATTGCTTTCAGAACGGCTTGCATTGAAATTTACTATTTTTTGCCAGACATTCATTGTGGAACAAAAGTGATTTTCTCGGCGAGTTAAGCATTTTGAGTAAATTGCCGATTGATTTCTGATCGGCTTGCATCACAATTAACTATTTTTTCCCAGGCATTCATTGTGGGAAAAAAGTGATTTTCTACGGCGAGTTAAGCATTTTGAGTAATTTGCGGATGGGTTTCAGAACGGCTTGCAACAAAATTAACTATTTTTTGCCAGACATTCAATGTGGGAATAAAGTGATTTTTTCGGCGCGTTAAGCATTTTGAGTAAATTGCCGATTGATTTCAGAACGGCTTGCATCACAATTAACTATTTTTTGCCAGGCATTCATTGTGGAACAAAATTGATTTTCTCGGCGAGTTAAGCATTTTGAGTAATTTGCCGATGGGTTTCAGAACGGCTTGCATTGAAATTTACCATTTTTTGCTAGGCATTCATTGTGGAAAAAAAGTGATTTTCTCGGCGAGTTAAGCATTTTGAGTAATTTGCCGATTGGTTTCAGAACGGCTTGCGTTGAAATTTACTATTTTATGCCAGCCATTCATTGTGGAACAAAAGTGATTTTCTCCCCGAGTTAAGCATTTTGAGTAATTTGCCGATTGGTTTCAGAACGGCTTGCATCACAATTAACTATTTTTTGCCAGGCATTCATTGTGAAACAAAAGTGATTTTCTCGGCGAGTTAAGCATTTTGAGTAATTTGCCGATTGGTTTCAGAACGGCTTGCATTGAAATTTACTATTTTTTGCCAGACATTCATTTTGGAACAAAAGTGATTTTCCCGGCGAGTTAAGCATTTTGAGTAATTTGCCGATTGGTTTCAGAACGGCTTGCATCACAATTAACTATTTTTTGCCAGACATTCAATGTGGGAAAAAAGTGATTTTCTATGGCGAGTTAAGCATTTTGAGTAATTTGCGGATTGGTTTCAGAACGGCTTGCATCAAAATTAACTATTTTTTGTTAGACATTCATTGTGGAACAAAAGTGATTTTCTCGGCGAGTTAAGCATTTTGAGTAATTTGCCGATTGGTTTCAGAACGGATTGCATTGGAATTTACTATTTTTTGCCAGACATTCATTGTGGGAAAAAAGTGATTTTCTCGGCGAGTTAAGCATTTTGAGTAATTTGCCGATTGGTTTCAGAACGGCTTGCATTGAAATTTACTATTTTCTGCCAGACATTCATTTTGGAACAAAAGTGATTTTCTCGGCGAGTTAAGCATTTTGAGAAATTTGCCGATTGGTTTCAGAACGGCTTGCATCACAATTAACTATTTTTTGCCAGGCATTCATTGTGCAACAAAAGTGATTTTCTCGGCGAGTTAAGCATTTTGAGTAATTTGCCGATTGCTTTCAGAACGGCTTGCATTGAAATTTACTATTTTTTGCCAGACATTCATTGTGGGAAAAAAGGGATTTTCACGCCGAGTTAAGCATTTTGAGTAATTTGCCGATGGGTTTCAGAACGGCTTGCATCAAAATTAACTATTTTTTGCCAGACATTCATTGTGGGAAAAAAGTGATTTTCTCGACGCGTTAAGCATTTTGAGTAATTTGCCGATTGGTTTCAGAACGGCTTGCATCAAAATTAACTATTTTTTGCCAGACATTCATTGTGGGAAAAAAGTGATTTTCTCGACGCGTTAAGCATTTTGAGTAATTTGCCGATTGGTTTCAGAACGGCCTGCATTGAAATTTACTATTTTTGCCAGGCATTCATTGCGGAACAAAAGTGATTTTCTCGGCGAGTTAAGCATTTTGAGTAATTTGCCGATTGGTTTCAGAACGGCTTGCATTGAAATTTACTATTTTTTGCCAGACATTCATTGTGGGGAAAAAAGTGATTTTCTCGGCGAGTTAAGCATTTTGAGTAATTTGCCGATGGGTTTCAGAACGGCTTGCATCACAATTAACTATTTTTTGCCAGGCATTCATTGTGCAACAAAAGTGATTTTCTCGGCGAGTTAAGCATTTTGAGTAATTTGCCGATTGCTTTCAGAACGGCTTGCATTGAAATTTACTATTTTTTGCCAGACATTCATTGTGGAACAAAAGTGATTTTCTCGGCGAGTTAAGCATTTTGAGTAAATTGCCGATTGATTTCAGAACGGCTTGCATCACAATTAACTATTTTTTGCCAGGCATTCATTGTGGGGAAAAAGTGATTTTCTACGGCGAGTTAAGCATTTTGAGTAATTTGCGGATGGGTTTCAGAACGGCTTGCATCAAAATTAACTATTTTTTGCCAGACATTCATTGTGGGAAAAAAGTGATTTTCTCGGCCTGTTCAGCAGTTTGAGAAACTTGCCGATGGGTTTCAGAACGGCTTGCATTGAAATTTACTATTTATTGCCAGGCATTCATTGTGGAACAAAAGTGATTTTCTCGGCGCGTTAAGCATTTTGAGTAATTTGCCGATTGGTTTCAGAACGGCTTGCATTGAAATTTACTATATTTTGCCAGACATTCATTGTAGAACAAAAGTGATTTTCTCCCCGAGTTAAGCATTTTGAGTAATTTGCCGATTGGTTTCAGAACGGCTTGCATCACAATTAACTATTTTTTGCCAGGCATTCATTGTGAAACAAAAGTGATTTTCTCGGCGAATTAAGCATTTTGAGTAATTTGCCGATTGGTTTCAGAACGGCTTGCATCACAATTAACTATTTTTTGCCAGGCATTCATTGTGGAACAAAAGTGATTTTCTCGGCGCGTTAAGCATTTTGAGTAATTTGCCGATTGGTTTCAGAACGGCCTGCATTGAAATTTACTATTTTTTGCCAGGCATTCATTGCGGAACAAAAGTGATTTTCTCGGCGAGTTAAGCATTTTGAGTAATTTGCCGATTGGTTTCAGAACGGCTTGCATTGAAATTTACTATTTTTTGCCAGACATTCATTGTGGGAAAAAAAGTGATTTTCTCGGCGAGTTAAGCATTTTGAGTAATTTGCCGATGGGTTTCAGAACGGCTTGCATCACAATTAACTATTTTTTGCCAGGCATTCATTGTGCAACAAAAGTGATTTTCTCGGCGAGTTAAGCATTTTGAGTAATTTGCCGATTGCTTTCAGAACGGCTTGCATTGAAATTTACTATTTTTTGCCAGGCATTGATTGTGGAACAAAAGTGATTTTCTCGCCGAGTTAAGCATTTTGAGTAAATTGCCGATTGATTTCAGAACGGCTTGCATCACAATTAACTATTTTTTGCCAGGCATTCATTGTGGGGAAAAATGGATTTTCTACGGCGAGTTAAGCATTTTGAGTAATTTGCGGATGGGTTTCAGAACGGCTTGCATCAAAATTAACTATTTTTTGCCAGACATTCATTGTGGGAATAAAGTGTTTTTCTCGGCGAGTTAAGCATTTTGAGTAATTTGCCGATTGGTTTCAGAACGGCTTGCATCACAATTAACTATTTTTTGCCAGGCATTCATTGTGGAACAAAAGTGATTTTCTCGGCGCGTTAAGCATTTTGAGTAATTTGCCGATTGGTTTCAGAACTGCTTGCATTGAAATTTACTGTTTTTTGCCAGACATTCATTGTGGAACAAAAGTGATTTTCTCGGCGAGTTAAGCATTTTGAGTAATTTGCCGATTGGTTTCAAACGGCTTGCATTGAAATTTACTATTTTTTGCCAGACATTCATTGTGGTAAAAAAAGTGATTTTCACGCCGAGTTAAGCATTTTGAGTAATTTGCCAATGGGTTTCAGAACGGCTTGCATCAAAATTAACTATTTTTTGCCAGACATTCATTGTGGGAAAAAAGTGATTTTCTCGACGCGTTAAGCATTTTGAGTAATTTGCCGATTGGTTTCAGAACGGCTTGCATTGAAATTTACTATTTTTTGCCAGGCATTCATTGTGGAACAAAAGTGATTTTCTCGGCGAATTAAGCATTTTGAGTAATTTCCCAATGGTTTCAGAACGGCTTGCATCAAAATTAACTATTTTTTGCCAGACATTCATTGTGGGAAAAAAGTGATTTTCTCGGCCAGTTCAGCAGTTTGAGAAATTTGCCGATGGGTTTCAGAACGACTTACATTGAAATTTACTATTTTTTGCCAGACATTCATTGTGGAACAAAAGTGATTTTCTCGGCGAGTTAAGCATTTTGAGTAATTTCCCGATTGGTTTCAGAACGGCTTGCATTGAAGTTTACTATTTTTTGCCAGACATTCATTGTGGGAAAAAAGTGATTTTCTCGGCCAGTTCAGCAGTTTGAGAAATTTGCCGATGGGTTTCAGAACGACTTACATTGAAATTTACTATTTTTTGCCAGACATTCATTGTGGAACAAAAGTGATTTTCTCGGCGAGTTAAGCATTTTGAGTAATTTCCCGATTGGTTTCAGAACGGCTTGCATTGAAGTTTACTATTTTTTGCCAGACATTCATTGTGGAACAAAAGTGATTTTCTCGGCGAGTTAAGCATTTTGAGTAATTTGCCGATTGGTTTCAGAACGGCTTGCATCACAATTAACTATTTTTTGCCAGGCATTCATTGTGGAACAAAAGTGATTTTCTCGGCGCGTTAAGCATTTTGAGTAATTTGCCGATTGGTTTCAGAACGGCCTGCATTGAAATTTACTATTTTTTGCCAGGCATTCATTGCGGAACAAAAGTGATTTTCTTGGCGAGTTAAGCATTTTGAGTAATTTGCCGATTGGTTTCAGAACGGTTTGCATTGAAATTTACTATTTTTTGCCAGACATTCATTGTGGGAAAAAAAGTGTTTTTCTCGACGAGTTAAGCATTTTGAGTAATTTGCCGATGGGTTTCAGAACGGCTTGCATCACAATTAACTATTTTTTGCCAGGCATTCATTGTGCAACAAAAGTGATTTTCTCGGCGAGTTAAGCATTTTGAGTAATTTGCCGATTGCTTTCAGAACGGCTTGCATTGAAATTTACTATTTTTTGCCAGACATTGATTGTGGAACAAAAGTGATTTTCTCGCCGAGTTAAGCATTTTGAGTAAATTGCCGATTGATTTCAGAACGGCTTGCATCACAATTAACTATTTTTTGCCAGGCATTCATTGTGGGGAAAAATGGATTTTCTACGGCGAGTTAAGCATTTTGAGTAATTTGCGGATGGGTTTCAGAACGGCTTGCATCAAAATTAACTATTTTTTGCCAGACATTCATTGTGGGAATAAAGTGTTTTTCTCGGCGAGTTAAGCATTTTGAGTAATTTGCCGATTGGTTTCAGAACGGCTTGCATCACAATTAACTATTTTTTGCCAGGCATTCATTGTGGAACAAATGTGATGTTCTCGGCGAGTTAAGCATTTTGAGTAATTTGCCGATTGGTTTCAGAACGGCTTGCATTGAAATTTACTATTTTTTGCCAGACATTCATTATGGAACAAAAGTGATTTTCTCGGCGAGTTAAGCATTTAGAGTAATTTGCCGATTGGTTTCAGAACGGCTTGCATCACAATTAACTATTTTTTGCCAGGCATTCATTGTGGAACAAAAGTGATTTTCTCGGCGCGTTAAGCATTTTGAGTAATTTGCCGATTGGTTTCAGAACTGCTTGCATTGAAATTTACTGTTTTTTGCCAGCCATTGATTGTGGAACAAAAGTGATTTTCTCGCCGAGTTAAGCATTTTGAGTAAATTGCCGATTGATTTCAGAACGGCTTGCATCACAATTAACTATTTTTTGCCAGGCATTCATTGTGGGGAAAAATGGATTTTCTACGGCGAGTTAAGCATTTTGAGTAATTTGCGGATGGGTTTCAGAACGGCTTGCATCAAAATTAACTATTTTTTGCCAGACATTCATTGTGGGAATAAAGTGTTTTTCTCGGCGAGTTAAGCATTTTGAGTAATTTGCCGATTGGTTTCAGAACGGCTTGCATCACAATTAACTATTTTTTGCCAGGCATTCATTGTGGAACAAAAGTGATTTTTTCGGCGCGTTAAGCATTTTGAGTAATTTGCCGATTGGTTTCAGAACTGCTTGCATTGAAATTTACTGTTTTTTGCCAGACATTCATTGTGGAACAAAAGTGATTTTCTCGGCGAGTTAAGCATTTTGAGTAATTTGCCGATTGGTTTCAGAACGACTTACATTGAAATTTACTATTTTTTGCCAGACATTCATTGTGGAACAAAAGTGATTTTCTCGGCGAGTTAACCATTTTGAGTAATTTCCCGATTGGTTTCAGAACGGCTTGCATTGAAGTTTACTATTTTTTGCCAGACATTCATTGTGGGAAAAAAGTGATTTTCTCGGCCAGTTCAGCAGTTTGAGAAATTTGCCGATGGGTTTCAGAACGACTTACATTGAAATTTACTATTTTTTGCCAGACATTCATTGTGGAACAAAAGTGATTTTCTCGGCGAGTTAAGCATTTTGAGTAATTTCCCGATTGGTTTCAGAACGGCTTGCATTGAAGTTTACTATTTTTTGCCAGACATTCATTGTGGAACAAAAGTGATTTTCTCGGCGAGTTAAGCATTTTGAGTAATTTGCCGATTGGTTTCAGAACGGCTTGCATCACAATTAACTATTTTTTGCCAGGCATTCATTGTGGAACAAAAGTGATTTTCTCGGCGCGTTAAGCATTTTGAGTAATTTGCCGATTGGTTTCAGAACGGCCTGCATTGAAATTTACTATTTTTTGCCAGGCATTCATTGCGGAACAAAAGTGATTTTCTTGGCGAGTTAAGCATTTTGAGTAATTTGCCGATTGGTTTCAGAACGGTTTGCATTGAAATTTACTATTTTTTGCCAGACATTCATTGTGGGAAAAAAAGTGTTTTTCTCGACGAGTTAAGCATTTTGAGTAATTTGCCGATGGGTTTCAGAACGGCTTGCATCACAATTAACTATTTTTTGCCAGGCATTCATTGTGCAACAAAAGTGATTTTCTCGGCGAGTTAAGCATTTTGAGTAATTTGCCGATTGCTTTCAGAACGGCTTGCATTGAAATTTACTATTTTTTGCCAGACATTGATTGTGGAACAAAAGTGATTTTCTCGCCGAGTTAAGCATTTTGAGTAAATTGCCGATTGATTTCAGAACGGCTTGCATCACAATTAACTATTTTTTGCCAGGCATTCATTGTGGGGAAAAATGGATTTTCTACGGCGAGTTAAGCATTTTGAGTAATTTGCGGATGGGTTTCAGAACGGCTTGCATCAAAATTAACTATTTTTTGCCAGACATTCATTGTGGGAATAAAGTGTTTTTCTCGGCGAGTTAAGCATTTTGAGTAATTTGCCGATTGGTTTCAGAACGGCTTGCATCACAATTAACTATTTTTTGCCAGGCATTCATTGTGGAACAAATGTGATGTTCTCGGCGAGTTAAGCATTTTGAGTAATTTGCCGATTGGTTTCAGAACGGCTTGCATTGAAATTTACTATTTTTTGCCAGACATTCATTATGGAACAAAAGTGATTTTCTCGGCGAGTTAAGCATTTAGAGTAATTTGCCGATTGGTTTCAGAACGGCTTGCATCACAATTAACTATTTTTTGCCAGGCATTCATTGTGGAACAAAAGTGATTTTCTCGGCGCGTTAAGCATTTTGAGTAATTTGCCGATTGGTTTCAGAACTGCTTGCATTGAAATTTACTGTTTTTTGCCAGCCATTGATTGTGGAACAAAAGTGATTTTCTCGCCGAGTTAAGCATTTTGAGTAAATTGCCGATTGATTTCAGAACGGCTTGCATCACAATTAACTATTTTTTGCCAGGCATTCATTGTGGGGAAAAATGGATTTTCTACGGCGAGTTAAGCATTTTGAGTAATTTGCGGATGGGTTTCAGAACGGCTTGCATCAAAATTAACTATTTTTTGCCAGACATTCATTGTGGGAATAAAGTGTTTTTCTCGACGAGTTAAGCATTTTGAGTAATTTGCCGATTGGTTTCAGAACGGCTTGCATCACAATTAACTATTTTTTGCCAGGCATTCATTGTGGAACAAAAGTGATTTTCTCGGCGCGTTAAGCATTTTGAGTAATTTGCCGATTGGTTTCAGAACTGCTTGCATTGAAATTTACTGTTTTTTGCCAGACATTCATTGTGGAACAAAAGTGATTTTCTCGGCGAGTTAAGCATTTTGAGTAATTTGCCGATTGGTTTCAAACGGCTTGCATTGAAATTTACTATTTTTTGCCAGACATTCATTGTGGTAAAAAAGTGATTTTCACGCCGAGTTAAGCATTTTGAGTAATTTGCCGATGGGTTTCAGAACGGCTTGCATCAAAATTAACTATTTTTTGCCAGACATTCATTGTGGGAATAAAGTGTTTTTCTCGGCGAGTTAAGCATTTTGAGTAATTTGCCGATTGGTTTCAGAACGGCTTGCATCACAATTAACTATTTTTTGCCAGGCATTCATTGTGGAACAAATGTGATGTTCTCGGCGAGTTAAGCATTTTGAGTAATTTGCCGATTGGTTTCAGAACGGCTTGCATTGAAATTTACTATTTTTTGCCAGACATTCATTATGGAACAAAAGTGATTTTCTCGGCGAGTTAAGCATTTAGAGTAATTTGCCGATTGGTTTCAGAACGGCTTGCATCACAATTAACTATTTTTTGCCAGGCATTCATTGTGGAACAAAAGTGATTTTCTCGGCGCGTTAAGCATTTTGAGTAATTTGCCGATTGGTTTCAGAACTGCTTGCATTGAAATTTACTATTTTTTGCCAGCCATTGATTGTGGAACAAAAGTGATTTTCTCGCCGAGTTAAGCATTTTGAGTAAATTGCCGATTGATTTCAGAACGGCTTGCATCACAATTAACTATTTTTTGCCAGGCATTCATTGTGGGGAAAAATGGATTTTCTACGGCGAGTTAAGCATTTTGAGTAATTTGCGGATGGGTTTCAGAACGGCTTGCATCACAATTAACTATTTTTTGCCAGGCATTCATTGTGGAACAAAAGTGATTTTCTCGGCGCGTTAAGCATTTTGAGTAATTTGCCGATTGGTTTCAGAACTGCTTGCATTGAAATTTACTGTTTTTTGCCAGACATTCATTGTGGAACAAAAGTGATTTTTTCGGCGAGTTAAGCATTTTGAGTAATTTGCCGATTGGTTTCAAACGGCTTGCATTGAAATTTACTATTTTTTGCCAGACATTCATTGTGGTAAAAAAGTGATTTTCACGCCGAGTTAAGCATTTTGAGTAATTTGCCGATGGGTTGCAGAACGGCTTGCATCAAAATTAACTATTTTTTGCCAGACATTCATTGTGGGAAAAAAGTGATTTTCTCGACGCGTTAAGCATTTTGAGTAATTTGCCGATTGGTTTCAGAACGGCTTGCATTGAAATTTACTATTTTTTGCCAGGCATTCATTGTGGAACAAAAGTGATTTTCTCGGCGAATTAAGCATTTTGAGTAATTTCCCAATGGTTTCAGAACGGCTTGCATCAAAATTAACTATTTTTTGCCAGACATTCATTGTGGGAAAAAAGTGATTTTCTCGGCCAGTTCAGCAGTTTGAGAAATTTGCCGATGGGTTTCAGAACGACTTACATTGAAATTTACTATTTTTTGCCAGACATTCATTGTGGAACAAAAGTGATTTTCTCGGCGAGTTAAGCATTTTGAGTAATTTCCCGATTGGTTTCAGAACGGCTTGCATTGAAATTTACTATTTTTTGCCAGACATTCATTGTGGAACAAAAGTGATTTTCTCGGCGCGTTAAGCATTTTGAGTAATTTGCCGATTGGTTTCAGAACGGCCTGCATTGAAATTTACTATTTTTTGCCAGGCATTCATTGCGGAACAAAAGTGATTTTCTCGGCGAGTTAAGCATTTTGAGTAATTTGCCGATTGGTTTCAGAACGGCTTGCATTGAAATTTACTATTTTTTGCCAGACATTCATTGTGGGAAAAAAAGTGTTTTTCTCGACGAGTTAAGCATTTTGAGTAATTTGCCGATGGGTTTCAGAACGGCTTGCATCACAATTAACTATTTTTTGCCAGGCATTCATTGTGCAACAAAAGTGATTTTCTCGGCGAGTTAAGCATTTTGAGTAATTTGCCGATTGCTTTCAGAACGGCTTGCATTGAAATTTACTATTTTTTGCCAGACATTGATTGTGGAACAAAAGTGATTTTCTCGCCGAGTTAAGCATTTTGAGTAAATTGCCGATTGATTTCAGAACGGCTTGCATCACAATTAACTATTTTTTGCCAGGCATTCATTGTGGGGACAAATGGATTTTCTACGGCGAGTTAAGCATTTTGAGTAATTTGCGGATGGGTTTCAGAACGGCTTGCATCAAAATTAACTATTTTTTGCCAGACATTCATTGTGGGAATAAAGTGTTTTTCTCGGCGAGTTAAGCATTTTGAGTAATTTGCCGATTGGTTTCAGAACGGCTTGCATCACAATTAACTATTTTTTGCCAGGCATTCATTGTGGAACAAATGTGATGTTCTCGGCGAGTTAAGCATTTTGAGTAATTTGCCGATTGGTTTCAGAACGGCTTGCATTGAAATTTACTATTTTTTGCCAGACATTCATTATGGAACAAAAGTGATTTTCTCGGCGAGTTAAGCATTTAGAGTAATTTGCCGATTGGTTTCAGAACGGCTTGCATCACAATTAACTATTTTTTGCCAGGCATTCATTGTGGAACAAAAGTGATTTTCTCGGCGCGTTAAGCATTTTGAGTAATTTGCCGATTGGTTTCAGAACTGCTTGCATTGAAATTTACTGTTTTTTGCCAGACATTCATTGTGGAACAAAAGTGATTTTCTCGGCGAGTTAAGCATTTTGAGTAATTTGCCGATTGGTTTCAAACGGCTTGCATTGAAATTTACTATTTTTGCCAGACATTCATTGTGGTAAAAAAGTGATTTTCACGCCGAGTTAAGCATTTTGAGTAATTTGCCGATGGGTTTCAGAACGGCTTGCATCAAAATTAACTATTTTTTGCCAGACATTCATTGTGGGAAAAAAGTGATTTTCTCGACGCGTTAAGCATTTTGAGTAATTTGCCGATTGGTTTCAGAACGGCTTGCATTGAAATTTACAATTTTTTGCAAGGCATTCATTGCGGAACAAAAGTGATTTTCTCGGCGAGTTAAGCATTTTGAGTAATTTGCCGATTGGTTTCAGAATGGCTTGCATTGAAATTTACTATTTTTTGCCAGACATTCATTGTGGGAAAAAAGTGATTTTCTCGGCGAGTTAAGCATTTTGAGTAATTTGCCGATGGGTTTCAGAACGGCTTGCATTGAAATTTACTATTTTTTGCCAGGCATTCATTGTTGAACAAAGGTGATTTTCTCGGCGCGTTATGCATTTGGAGTAATTTGCCGATTGGTTTCAGAACGGCTTGCATTGAAATTTACGATATTTTGCCAGACATTCATTGTGGGAATAAAGTGTTTTTCTCGGCGAGTTAAGCATTTTGAGTAATTTGCCGATTGGTTTCAGAACGGCTTGCATCACAATTAACTATTTTTTGCCAGGCATTCATTGTGGAACAAAAGTGATTTTCTCGGCGCGTTAAGCATTTTGAGTAATTTGCCGATTGGTTTCAGAACTGCTTGCATTGAAATTTACTGTTTTTTGCCAGACATTCATTGTGGAACAAAAGTGATTTTCTCGGCCAGTTCAGCAGTTTGAGAAACTTGCCGATGGGTTTCAGAACGGCTTGCATTGAAATTTACTATTTATTGCCAGGCATTCATTGTGGAACAAAAGTGATTTTCTCGGCGCGTTAAGCATTTTGAGTAATTTGCCGATTGGTTTCAGAACGGCTTGCATCACAATTAACTATTTTTTGCCAGGCATTCATTGTGAAACAAAAGTGATTTTCTCGGCGAATGAAGCATTTTGAGTAATTTGCCGATTGGTTTCAGAACGGCTTGCATCACAATTAACTATTTTTTGCCAGGCATTCATTGTGGAACAAAAGGGATTTTCTCGGCGCGTTAAGCATTTTGAGTAATTTGTCGATTGGTTTCAGAACGGCCTGCATTGAAATTTACTATTTTTTGCCAGGCATTCATTGCGGAACAAAAGTGATTTTCTCGGCGAGTTAAGCATTTTGAGTAATTTGCCGATTGGTTTCAGAACGGCTTGCATTGAAATTTACTATTTTTTGCCAGACATTCATTGTGGGAAAAAAGGGATTTTCACGCCGAGTTAAGCATTTTGAGTAATTTGCCGATGGGTTTCAGAACGGCTTGCATCAAAATTAACTATTTTTTGCCAGACATTCATTGTGGGAAAAAAGTGATTTTCTCGACGCGTTAAGCATTTTGAGTAATTTGCCGATTGGTTTCAGAACGGCTTGCATTGAAATTTACAATTTTTTGCCAGGCATTCATTGTGGAACAAAAGTGATTTTCTCGGCGCGTTAAGCATTTTGAGTAATTTGCCGATTGGTTTCAGAACTGCTTGCATTGAAATTTACTGTTTTTTGCCAGACATTCATTGTGGAACAAAAGTGATTTTCTCGGCCAGTTCAGCAGTTTGAGAAACTTGCCGATGGGTTTCAGAACGGCTTGCATTGAAATTTACTATTTTTTGCCAGACATTCATTGTGGAACAAAAGTGATTTTCTCGGCGAGTTAAGCATTTTGAGTAATTTGCCGATTGGTTTCAGAACGGCTTGCATCACAATTAACTATTTTTTGCCAGGCATTCATTGTGGAACAAAAGTGATTTTCTCGGCGCGTTAAGCATTTTGAGTAATTTGCCGATTGGTTTCAGAACGGCCTGCATTGAAATTTACTATTTTTTGCCAGGCATTCATTGCGGAACAAAAGTGATTTTCTTGGCGAGTTAAGCATTTTGAGTAATTTGCCGATTGGTTTCAGAACGGTTTGCATTGAAATTTACTATTTTTTGCCAGACATTCATTGTGGGAAAAAAAGTGTTTTTCTCGACGAGTTAAGCATTTTGAGTAATTTGCCGATGGGTTTCAGAACGGCTTGCATCACAATTAACTATTTTTTGCCAGGCATTCATTGTGCAACAAAAGTGATTTTCTCGGCGAGTTAAGCATTTTGAGTAATTTGCCGATTGCTTTCAGAACGGCTTGCATTGAAATTTACTATTTTTTGCCAGACATTGATTGTGGAACAAAAGTGATTTTCTCGCCGAGTTAAGCATTTTGAGTAAATTGCCGATTGATTTCAGAACGGCTTGCATCACAATTAACTATTTTTTGCCAGGCATTCATTGTGGGGAAAAATGGATTTTCTACGGCGAGTTAAGCATTTTGAGTAATTTGCGGATGGGTTTCAGAACGGCTTGCATCAAAATTAACTATTTTTTGCCAGACATTCATTGTGGGAATAAAGTGTTTTTCTCGGCGAGTTAAGCATTTTGAGTAATTTGCCGATTGGTTTCAGAACGGCTTGCATCACAATTAACTATTTTTTGCCAGGCATTCATTGTGGAACAAATGTGATGTTCTCGGCGAGTTAAGCATTTTGAGTAATTTGCCGATTGGTTTCAGAACGGCTTGCATTGAAATTTACTATTTTTTGCCAGACATTCATTATGGAACAAAAGTGATTTTCTCGGCGAGTTAAGCATTTAGAGTAATTTGCCGATTGGTTTCAGAACGGCTTGCATCACAATTAACTATTTTTTGCCAGGCATTCATTGTGGAACAAAAGTGATTTTCTCGGCGCGTTAAGCATTTTGAGTAATTTGCCGATTGGTTTCAGAACTGCTTGCATTGAAATTTACTGTTTTTTGCCAGCCATTGATTGTGGAACAAAAGTGATTTTCTCGCCGAGTTAAGCATTTTGAGTAAATTGCCGATTGATTTCAGAACGGCTTGCATCACAATTAACTATTTTTTGCCAGGCATTCATTGTGGGGAAAAATGGATTTTCTACGGCGAGTTAAGCATTTTGAGTAATTTGCGGATGGGTTTCAGAACGGCTTGCATCAAAATTAACTATTTTTTGCCAGACATTCATTGTGGGAATAAAGTGTTTTTCTCGGCGAGTTAAGCATTTTGAGTAATTTGCCGATTGGTTTCAGAACGGCTTGCATCACAATTAACTATTTTTTGCCAGGCATTCATTGTGGAACAAAAGTGATTTTCTCGGCGCGTTAAGCATTTTGAGTAATTTGCCGATTGGTTTCAGAACTGCTTGCATTGAAATTTACTGTTTTTTGCCAGACATTCATTGTGGAACAAAAGTGATTTTCTCGGCGAGTTAAGCATTTTGAGTAATTTGCCGATTGGTTTCAAACGGCTTGCATTGAAATTTACTATTTTTTGCCAGACATTCATTGTGGTAAAAAAGTGATTTTCACGCCGAGTTAAGCATTTTGAGTAATTTGCCGATGGGTTTCAGAACGGCTTGCATCAAAATTAACTATTTTTTGCCAGACATTCATTGTGGGAATAAAGTGTTTTTCTCGGCGAGTTAAGCATTTTGAGTAATTTGCCGATTGGTTTCAGAACGACTTGCATCACAATTAACTATTTTTTGCCAGGCATTCATTGTGGAACAAATGTGATGTTCTCGGCGAGTTAAGCATTTTGAGTAATTTGCCGATTGGTTTCAGAACGGCTTGCATTGAAATTTACTATTTTTTGCCAGACATTCATTATGGAACAAAAGTGATTTTCTCGGCGAGTTAAGCATTTAGAGTAATTTGCCGATTGGTTTCAGAACGGCTTGCATCACAATTAACTATTTTTTGCCAGGCATTCATTGTGGAACAAAAGTGATTTTCTCGGCGCGTTAAGCATTTTGAGTAATTTGCCGATTGGTTTCAGAACTGCTTGCATTGAAATTTACTGTTTTTTGCCAGACATTGATTGTGGAACAAAAGTGATTTTCTCGCCGAGTTAAGCATTTTGAGTAAATTGCCGATTGATTTCAGAACGGCTTGCATCACAATTAACTATTTTTTGCCAGGCATTCATTGTGGGGAAAAATGGATTTTCTACGGCGAGTTAAGCATTTTGAGTAATTTGCGGATGGGTTTCAGAACGGCTTGCATCACAATTAACTATTTTTTGCCAGGCATTCATTGTGGAACAAAAGTGATTTTCTCGGTGCGTTAAGCATTTTGAGTAATTTGCCGATTGGTTTCAGAACTGCTTGCATTGAAATTTACTGTTTTTTGCCAGACATTCATTGTGGAACAAAAGTGATTTTTTCGGCGAGTTAAGCATTTTGAGTAATTTGCCGATTGGTTTCAAACGGCTTGCATTGAAATTTACTATTTTTTGCCAGACATTCATTGTGGAAAAAAAGTGATTTTCACGCCGAGTTAAGCATTTTGAGTAATTTGCCGATGGGTTTCAGAACGGCTTGCATCAAAATTAACTATTTTTTGCCAGACATTCATTGTGGGAAAAAAGTGATTTTCTCGACGCGTTAAGCATTTTGAGTAATTTGCCGATTGGTTTCAGAACGGCTTGCATTGAAATTTACTATTTTTTGCCAGGCATTCATTGTGGAACAAAAGTGATTTTCTCGGCGAATTAAGCATTTTGAGTAATTTCCCAATGGTTTCAGAACGGCTTGCATCAAAATTAACTATTTTTTGCCAGACATTCATTGTGGGAAAAAAGTGATTTTCTCGGCCAGTTCAGCAGTTTGAGAAATTTGCCGATGGGTTTCAGAACGACTTACATTGAAATTTACTATTTTTTGCCAGACATTCATTGTGGAACAAAAGTGATTTTCTCGGCGAGTTAAGCATTTTGAGTAATTTCCCGATTGGTTTCAGAACGGCTTGCATTGAAATTTACTATTTTTTGCCAGACATTCATTGTGGAACAAAAGTGATTTTCTCGGCGCGTTAAGCATTTTGAGTAATTTGCCGATTGGTTTCAGAACGGCCTGCATTGAAATTTACTATTTTTTGCCAGGCATTCATTGCGGAACAAAAGTGATTTTCTCGGCGAGTTAAGCATTTTGAGTAATTTGCCGATTGGTTTCAGAACGGCTTGCATTGAAATTTACTATTTTTTGCCAGACATTCATTGTGGGAAAAAAAGGGTTTTTCTCGACGAGTTAAGCATTTTGAGTAATTTGCCGATGGGTTTCAGAACGGCTTGCATCACAATTAACTATTTTTTGCCAGGCATTCATTGTGCAACAAAAGTGATTTTCTCGGCGAGTTAAGCATTTTGAGTAATTTGCCGATTGCTTTCAGAACGGCTTGCATTGAAATTTACTATTTTTTGCCAGACATTGATTGTGGAACAAAAGTGATTTTCTCGCCGAGTTAAGCATTTTGAGTAAATTGCCGATTGATTTCAGAACGGCTTGCATCAAAATTAACTATTTTTTGCCAGACATTCATTGTGGGAATAAAGTGTTTTTCTCGGCGAGTTAAGCATTTTGAGTAATTTGCCGATTGGTTTCAGAACGGCTTGCATCACAATTAACTATTTTTTGCCAGGCATTCATTGTGGAACAAATGTGATGTTCTCGGCGAGTTAAGCATTTTGAGTAATTTGCCGATTGGTTTCAGAACGGCTTGCATTGAAATTTACTATTTTTTGCCAGACATTCATTATGGAACAAAAGTGATTTTCTCGGCGAGTTAAGCATTTAGAGTAATTTGCCGATTGGATTCAGAACGGCTTGCATCACAATTAACAATTTTTTGCCAGGCATTCATTGTGGAACAAAAGTGATTTTCTCGGCGCGTTAAGCATTTTGAGTAATTTGCCGATTGGTTTCAGAACTGCTTGCATTGAAATTTACTGTTTTTTGCCAGACATTCATTGTGGAACAAAAGTGATTTTCTCGGCGAGTTAAGCATTTTGAGTAATTTGCCGATTGGTTTCAAACGGCTTGCATTGAAATTTACTATTTTTGCCAGACATTCATTGTGGTAAAAAAGTGATTTTCACGCCGAGTTAAGCATTTTGAGTAATTTGCCGATGGGTTTCAGAACGGCTTGCATCAAAATTAACTATTTTTTGCCAGACATTCATTGTGGGAAAAAAGTGATTTTCTCGACGCGTTAAGCATTTTGAGTAATTTGCCGATTGGTTTCAGAACGGCTTGCATTGAAATTTACAATTTTTTGCAAGGCATTCATTGCGGAACAAAAGTGATTTTCTCGGCGAGTTAAGCATTTTGAGTAATTTGCCGATTGGTTTCAGAACGGCTTGCATTGAAATTTACTATTTTTTGCCAGACATTCATTGTGGGAAAAAAGTGATTTTCTCGGCGAGTTAAGCATTTTGAGTAATTTGCCGATGGGTTTCAGAACGGCTTGCATTGAAATTTACTATTTTTTGCCAGGCATTCATTGTTGAACAAAGGTGATTTTCTCGGCGCGTTATGCATTTGGAGTAATTTGCCGATTGGTTTCAGAACGGCTTGCATTGAAATTTACTATATTTTGCCAGACATTCGTTGTGGAGCAAAAGTGATTTTCTCGCCGAGTTATGCATTTTGAGTAATTTGCCGATTGGTTTCAGAACGGCTTGCATCACAATTAACTATTTTTTGCCAGACATTCATTGTGGGAATAAAGTGTTTTTCTCGGCGAGTTAAGCATTTTGAGTAATTTGCCGATTGGTTTCAGAACGGCTTGCATCACAATTAACTATTTTTTGCCAGGCATTCATTGTGGAACAAAAGTGATTTTCTCGGCGCGTTAAGCATTTTGAGTAATTTGCCGATTGGTTTCAGAACTGCTTGCATTGAAATTTACTGTTTTTTGCCAGACATTCATTGTGGAACAAAAGTGATTTTCTCGGCCAGTTCAGCAGTTTGAGAAACTTGCCGATGGGTTTCAGAACGGCTTGCATTGAAATTTACTATTTATTGCCAGGCATTCATTGTGGAACAAAAGTGATTTTCTCGGCGCGTTAAGCATTTTGAGTAATTTGCCGATTGGTTTCAGAACGGCTTGCATCACAATTAACTATTTTTTGCCAGGCATTCATTGTGAAACAAAAGTGATTTTCTCGGCGAATGAAGCATTTTGAGTAATTTGCCGATTGGTTTCAGAACGGCTTGCATCACAATTAACTATTTTTTGCCAGGCATTCATTGTGGAACAAAAGTGATTTTCTCGGCGCGTTAAGCATTTTGAGTAATTTGTCGATTGGTTTCAGAACGGCCTGCATTGAAATTTACTATTTTTTGCCAGGCATTCATTGCGGAACAAAAGTGATTTTCTCGGCGAGTTAAGCATTTTGAGTAATTTGCCGATTGGTTTCAGAACGGCTTGCATTGAAATTTACTATTTTTTGCCAGACATTCATTGTGGGAAAAAAGGGATTTTCACGCCGAGTTAAGCATTTTGAGTAATTTGCCGATGGGTTTCAGAACGGCTTGCATCAAAATTAACTATTTTTTGCCAGACATTCATTGTGGGAAAAAAGTGATTTTCTCGACGCGTTAAGCATTTTGAGTAATTTGCCGATTGGTTTCAGAACGGCTTGCATTGAAATTTACAATTTTTTGCCAGGCATTCATTGTGGAACAAAAGTGATTTTCTCGGCGCGTTAAGCATTTTGAGTAATTTGCCGATTGGTTTCAGAACTGCTTGCATTGAAATTTACTGTTTTTTGCCAGACATTCATTGTGGAACAAAAGTGATTTTCTCGGCCAGTTCAGCAGTTTGAGAAACTTGCCGATGGGTTTCAGAACGGCTTGCATTGAAATTTACTATATTTTGCCAGACATTCATTGTAGAACAAAAGTGATTTTCTCCCCGAGTTAAGCATTTTGAGTAATTTGCCGATTGGTTTCAGAACGGCTTGCATCACAATTAACTATTTTTTGCCAGGCATTCATTGTGAAACAAAAGTGATTTTCTCGGCGAATTAAGCATTTTGAGTAATTTGCCGATTGGTTTCAGAACGGCTTGCATCACAATTAACTATTTTTTGCCAGGCATTCATTGTGGGGAAAAATGGATTTTCTACGGCGAGTTAAGCATTTTGAGTAATTTGCGGATGAGTTTCAGAACGGCTTGCATCAAAATTAACTATTTTTTGCCAGACATTCATTGTGGGAATAAAGTGTTTTTCTCGGCGAGTTAAGCATTTTGAGTAATTTGCCGATTGGTTTCAGAACGGCTTGCATCACAATTAACTATTTTTTGCCAGGCATTCATTGTGGAACAAAAGTGATTTTCTCGGCGCGTTAAGCATTTTGAGTAATTTGCCGATTGGTTTCAGAACTGCTTGCATTGAAATTTACTGTTTTTTGCCAGACATTCATTGTGGAACAAAAGTGATTTTCTCGGCGAGTTAAGCATTTTGAGTAATTTGCCATTTGGTTTCAAACGGCTTGCATTGAAATTTACTATTTTTTGCCAGACATTCATTGTGGTAAAAAAGTGATTTTCACGCCGAGTTAAGCATTTTGAGTAATTTGCCGATGGGTTTCAGAACGGCTTGCATCAAAATTAACTATTTTTTGCCAGACATTCATTGTGGGAATAAAGTGTTTTTCTCGGCGAGTTAAGCATTTTGAGTAATTTGCCGATTGGTTTCAGAACGGCTTGCATCACAATTAACTATTTTTTGCCAGGCATTCATTGTGGAACAAATGTGATGTTCTCGGCGAGTTAAGCATTTTGAGTAATTTGCCGATTGGTTTCAGAACGGCTTGCATTGAAATTTACTATTTTTTGCCAGACATTCATTATGGAACAAAAGTGATTTTCTCGGCGAGTTAAGCATTTAGAGTAATTTGCCGATTGGTTTCAGAACGGCTTGCATCACAATTAACTATTTTTTGCCAGGCATTCATTGTGGAACAAAAGTGATTTTCTCGGCGCGTTAAGCATTTTGAGTAATTTGCCGATTGGTTTCAGAACTGCTTGCATTGAAATTTACTGTTTTTTGCCAGACATTGATTGTGGAACAAAAGTGATTTTCTCGCCGAGTTATGCATTTTGAGTAAATTGCCGATTGATTTCAGAACGGCTTGCATCACAATTAACTATTTTTTGCCAGGCATTCATTGTGGGGAAAAATGGATTTTCTACCGCGAGTTAAGCATTTTGAGTAATTTGCGGATGGGTTTCAGAACGGCTTGCATCAAAATTAACTATTTTTTGCCAGCCATTCATTGTGGGAATAAAGTGTTTTTCTCGGCGAGTTAAGCATTTTGAGTAATTTGCCGATTGGTTTCAGAACGGCTTGCATCACAATTAACTATTTTTTGCCAGGCATTCATTGTGGAACAAAAGTGATTTTCTCGGCGCGTTAAGCATTTTGAGTAATTTGCCGATTGGTTTCAGAACTGCTTGCATTGAAATTTACTGTTTTTTGCCAGACATTCATTGTGGAACAAAAGTGATTTTCACGCCGAGTTAAGCATTTTGAGTAATTTGCCGATGGGTTTCAGAACGGCTTGCATCAAAATTAACTATTTTTTGCCAGACATTCATTGTGGGAAAAAAGTGATTTTCTCGACGCGTTAAGCATTTTGAGTAATTTGCCGATTGGTTTCAGAACGGCTTGCATTGAAATTTACTATTTTTTGCCAGGCATTCATTGTGGAACAAAAGTGATTTTCTCGGCGAATTAAGCATTTTGAGTAATTTCCCAATGGTTTCAGAACGGCTTGCATCAAAATTAACTATTTTTTGCCAGACATTCATTGTGGAACAAAAGTGATTTTCTCGGCGAGTTAAGCATTTTGAGTAATTTCCCGATTGGTTTCAGAACGGCTTGCATAGAAATTTACTATTTTTTGCCAGACATTCATTGTGGAACAAAAGTGATTTTCTCGGCGCGTTAAGCATTTTGAGTAATTTGCCGATTGGTTTCAGAACGGCCTGCATTGAAATTTACTATTTTTTGCCAGGCATTCATTGTGGAACAAAAGTGATTTTCTCGGCGCGTTAAGCATTTTGAGTAATTTGCCGATTGGTTTCAGAACTGCTTGCATTGAAATTTACTGTTTTTTGCCAGACATTCATTGTGGAACAAAAGTGATTTTCACGCCGAGTTAAGCATTTTGAGTAATTTGCCGATGGGTTTCAGAACGGCTTGCATCAAAATTAACTATTTTTTGCCAGACATTCATTGTGGGAAAAAAGTGATTTTCTCGACGCGTTAAGCATTTTGAGTAATTTGCCGATTGGTTTCAGAACGGCTTGCATTGAAATTTACTATTTTTTGCCAGGCATTCATTGTGGAACAAAAGTGATTTTCTCGGCGAATTAAGCATTTTGAGTAATTTCCCAATGGTTTCAGAACGGCTTGCATCAAAATTAACTATTTTTTGCCAGACATTCATTGTGGAACAAAAGTGATTTTCTCGGCGAGTTAAGCATTTTGAGTAATTTCCCGATTGGTTTCAGAACGGCTTGCATAGAAATTTACTATTTTTTGCCAGACATTCATTGTGGAACAAAAGTGATTTTCTCGGCGAGTTAAGCATTTTGAGTAATTTGCCGATTGGTTTCAGAACGGCTTGCATCACAATTAACTATTTTTTGCCAGGCATTCATTGTGGAACAAAAGTGATTTTCTCGGCGCGTTAAGCATTTTGAGTAATTTGCCGATTGGTTTCAGAACGGCCTGCATTGAAATTTACTATTTTTTGCCAGGCATTCATTGCGGAACAAAAGTGATTTTCTCGGCGAGTTAAGCATTTTGAGTAATTTGCCGATTGGTTTCAGAACGGCTTGCATTGAAATTTACTATTTTTTGCCAGACATTCATTGTGGGAAAAAAAGTGTTTTTCTCGACGAGTTAAGCATTTTGAGTAATTTGCCGATGGGTTTCAGAACGGCTTGCATCACAATTAACTATTTTTTGCCAGGCATTCATTGTGCAACAAAAGTGATTTTCTCGGCGAGTTAAGCATTTTGAGTAATTTGCCGATTGCTTTCAGAACGGCTTGCATTGAAATTTACTATTTTTTGCCAGACATTGATTGTGGAACAAAAGTGATTTTCTCGCCGAGTTAAGCATTTTGAGTAAATTGCCGATTGATTTCAGAACGGCTTGCATCACAATTAACTATTTTTTGCCAGGCATTCATTGTGGGGAAAAATGGATTTTCTACGGCGAGTTAAGCATTTTGAGTAATTTGCGGATGGGTTTCAGAACGGCTTGCATCAAAATTAACTATTTTTTGCCAGGCATTCATTGTGTAACAAAAGTGATTTTCTCGGCGCGTTAAGCATTTTGAGTAATTTGCCGATTGGTTTCAGAACGGCCTGCATTGAAATTTACTATTTTTTGCCAGGCATTCATTGCGGAACAAAAGTGATTTTCTCGGCGAGTTAAGCATTTTGAGTAATTTGCCGATTGGTTTCAGAACGGCTTGCATTGAAATTTACTATTTTTTGCCAGACATTCATTGTGGGAAAAAAAGTGTTTTTCTCGACGAGTTAAGCATTTTGAGTAATTTGCCGATGGGTTTCAGAACGGCTTGCATCACAATTAACTATTTTTTGCCAGGCATTCATTGTGCAACAAAAGTGATTTTCTCGGCGAGTTAAGCATTTTGAGTAATTTGCCGATTGCTTTCAGAACGGCTTGCATTGAAATTTACTATTTTTTGCCAGACATTGATTGTGGAACAAAAGTGATTTTCTCGCCGAGTTAAGCATTTTGAGTAAATTGCCGATTGATTTCAGAACGGCTTGCATCACAATTAACTATTTTTTGCCAGGCATTCATTGTGGGGGAAAATGGATTTTCTAGGGCGAGTTAAGCATTTTGAGTAATTTGCGGATGGGTTTCAGAACGGCTTGCATCAAAATTAACTATTTTTTGCCAGACATTCATTGTGGGAATAAAGTGTTTTTCTCGGCGAGTTAAGCATTTTGAGTAATTTGCCGATTGGTTTCAGAACGGCTTGCATCACAATTAACTATTTTTTGCCAGGCATTCATTGTGGAACAAATGTGATGTTCTCGGCGAGTTAAGCATTTTGAGTAATTTGCCGATTGGTTTCAGAACGGCTTGCATTGAAATTTACTATTTTTTGCCAGACATTCATTATGGAACAAAAGTGATTTTCTCGGCGAGTTAAGCATTTAGAGTAATTTGCCGATTGGTTTCAGAACGGCTTGCATCACAATTAACTATTTTTTGCCAGGCATTCATTGTGGAACAAAAGTGATTTTCTCGGCGCGTTAAGCATTTTGAGTAATTTGCCGATTGGTTTCAGAACTGCTTGCATTGAAATTTACTGTTTTTTGCCAGACATTCATTGTGGAACAAAAGTGATTTTCTCGGCGAGTTAAGCATTTTGAGTAATTTGCCGATTGGTTTCAAACGGCTTGCATTGAAATTTACTATTTTTTGCCAGACATTCATTGTGGTAAAAAAGTGATTTTCACGCCGAGTTAAGCATTTTGAGTAATTTGCCGATGGGTTTCAGAACGGCTTGCATCAAAATTAACTATTTTTTGCCAGACATTCATTGTGGGAAAAAAGTGATTTTCTCGACGCGTTAAGCATTTTGAGTAATTTGCCGATTGGTTTCAGAACGGCTTGCATTGAAAT
Organism: Scyliorhinus torazame; assembly: GCF_047496885.1. NCBI lineage: Eukaryota > Metazoa > Chordata > Chondrichthyes > Carcharhiniformes > Scyliorhinidae > Scyliorhinus > Scyliorhinus torazame. The sequence goes on along the minus strand of NC_092711.1, from coordinate 868,463 downwards.
TTACAATTTTTTGCCAGGCATTCATTGCGGAACAAAAGTGATTTTCTCGGCGAGTTAAGCATTTTGAGTAATTTGCCGATTGGTTTCAGAACGGCTTGCATTGAAATTTACTATTTTTTGCCAGACATTCATTGTGGGAAAAAAGTGATTTTCTCGGCGAGTTAAGCATTTTGAGTAATTTGCCGATGGGTTTCAGAACGGCTTGCATTGAAATTTACTATATTTTGCCAGACATTCATTGTAGAACAAAAGTGATTTTCTCCCCGAGTTAAGCATTTTGAGTAATTTGCCGATTGGTTTCAGAACGGCTTGCATCACAATTAACTATTTTTTGCCAGGCATTCATTGTGAAACAAAAGTGATTTTCTCGGCGAATTAAGCATTTTGAGTAATTTGCCGATTGGTTTCAGAACGGCTTGCATCACAATTAACTATTTTTTGCCAGGCATTCATTGTGGAACAAAAGTGATTTTCTCGGCGCGTTAAGCATTTTGAGTAATTTGCCGATTGGTTTCAGAACGGCCTGCATTGAAATTTACTATTTTTTGCCAGGCATTCATTGCGGAATAAAAGTGATTTTCTCGGCGAGTTAAGCATTTTGAGTAATTTGCCGATTGGTTTCAGAACGGCTTGCATTGAAATTTACTATTTTTTGCCAGACATTCATTGTGGGAAAAAAAGTGTTTTTCTCGACGAGTTAAGCATTTTGAGTAATTTGCCGATGGGTTTCAGAACGGCTTGCATCAAAATTAACTATTTTTTGCCAGACATTCATTGTGGGAAAAAAGTGATTTTCTCGACGCGTTAAGCATTTTGAGTAATTTGCCGATTGGTTTCAGAACGGCTTGCATTGAAATTTACTATTTTTTGCCAGGCATTCATTGTGGAACAAAAGTGATTTTCTCGGCGAATTAAGCATTTTGAGTAATTTCCCAATGGTTTCAGAACGGCTTGCATCAAAATTAACTATTTTTTGCCAGACATTCATTGTGGAACAAAAGTGATTTTCTCGGCGAGTTAAGCATTTTGAGTAATTTCCCGATTGGTTTCAGAACGGCTTGCATAGAAATTTACTATTTTTTGCCAGACATTCATTGTGGAACAAAAGTGATTTTCTCGGCGAGTTAAGCATTTTGAGTAATTTGCCGATTGGTTTCAGAACGGCTTGCATCACAATTAACTATTTTTTGCCAGGCATTCATTGTGGAACAAAAGTGATTTTCTCGGCGAGTTAAGCATTTTGAGTAATTTGCCGATTGGTTTCAGAACGGCTTGCATTGAAATTTACTATTTTTTGCCAGACATTCATTGTGGGAAAAAAAGTGTTTTTCTCGACGAGTTAAGCATTTTGAGTAATTTGCCGATGGGTTTCAGAACGGCTTGCATCACAATTAACTATTTTTTGCCAGGCATTCATTGTGCAACAAAAGTGATTTTCTCGGCGAGTTAAGCATTTTGAGTAATTTGCCGATTGCTTTCAGAACGGCTTGCATTGAAATTTACTATTTTTTGCCAGACATTGATTGTGGAACAAAAGTGATTTTCTCGCCGAGTTAAGCATTTTGAGTAAATTGCCGATTGATTTCAGAACGGCTTGCATCACAATTAACTATTTTTTGCCAGGCATTCATTGTGGGGAAAAATGGATTTTCTACGGCGAGTTAAGCATTTTGAGTAATTTGCGGATGGGTTTCAGAACGGCTTGCATCAAAATTAACTATTTTTTGCCAGGCATTCATTGTGGAACAAAAGTGATTTTCTCGGCGCGTTAAGCATTTTGAGTAATTTGCCGATTGGTTTCAGAACGGCCTGCATTGAAATTTACTATTTTTTGCCAGGCATTCATTGCGGAACAAAAGTGATTTTCTCGGCGAGTTAAGCATTTTGAGTAATTTGCCGATTGGTTTCAGAACGGCTTGCATTGAAATTTACTATTTTTTGCCAGACATTCATTGTGGGAAAAAAAGTGTTTTTCTCGACGAGTTAAGCATTTTGAGTAATTTGCCGATGGGTTTCAGAACGGCTTGCATCACAATTAACTATTTTTTGCCAGGCATTCATTGTGCAACAAAAGTGATTTTCTCGGCGAGTTAAGCATTTTGAGTAATTTGCCGATTGCTTTCAGAACGGTTTGCATTGAAATTTACTATTTTTTGCCAGACATTGATTGTGGAACAAAAGTGATTTTCTCGCCGATTTAAGCATTTTGAGTAAATTGCCGATTGATTTCAGAACGGCTTGCATCACAATTAACTATTTTTTGCCAGGCATTCATTGTGGGGAAAAATGGATTTTCTAGGGCGAGTTAAGCATTTTGAGTAATTTGCGGATGGGTTTCAGAACGGCTTGCATCAAAATTAACTATTTTTTGCCAGACATTCATTGTGGGAATAAAGTGTTTTTCTCGGCGAGTTAAGCATTTTGAGTAATTTGCCGATTGGTTTCAGAACGGCTTGCATCACAATTAACTATTTTTTGCCAGGCATTCATTGTGGAACAAATGTGATGTTCTCGGCGAGTTAAGCATTTTGAGTAATTTGCCGATTGGTTTCAGAACGGCTTGCATTGAAATTTACTATTTTTTGCCAGTCATTCATTATGGAACAAAAGTGATTTTCTCGGCGAGTTAAGCATTTAGAGTAATTTGCCGATTGGTTTCAGAACGGCTTGCATCACAATTAACTATTTTTTGCCAGGCATTCATTGTGGAACAAAAGTGATTTTCTCGGCGCGTTAAGCATTTTGAGTAATTTGCCGATTGGTTTCAGAACTGCTTGCATTGAAATTTACTGTTTTTTGCCAGACATTCATTGTGGAACAAAAGTGATTTTCTCGGCGAGTTAAGCATTTTGAGTAATTTGCCGATTGGTTTCAAACGGCTTGCATTGAAATTTACTATTTTTTGCCAGACATTCATTGTGGTAAAAAAGTGATTTTCACGCCGAGTTAAGCATTTTGAGTAATTTGCCGATGGGTTTCAGAACGGCTTGCATCAAAATTAACTATTTTTTGCCAGACATTCATTGTGGGAAAAAAGTGATTTTCTCGACGCGTTAAGCATTTTGAGTAATTTGCCGATTGGTTTCAGAACGGCTTGCATTGAAATTTACTATTTTTTGCCAGGCATTCATTGCGGAACAAAAGTGATTTTCTCGGCGAGTTAAGCATTTTGAGTAATTTGCCGATTGGTTTCAGAACGGCTTGCATTGAAATTTACTATTTTTTGCCAGACATTCATTGTGGGAAAAAAGTGATGTTCTCGGCGAGTTAAGCATTTTGAGTAATTTGCCGATGGGTTTCAGAACGGCTTGCATTGAAATTTACTATTTTTTGCCAGGCATTCATTGTTGAACAAAGGTGATTTTCTCGGCGCGTTATGCATTTGGAGTAATTTGCCGATTGGTTTCAGAACGGCTTGCATTGAAATTTACTATATTTTGCCAGACATTCGTTGTGGAGCAAAAGTGATTTTCTCGCCGAGTTAAGCATTTTGAGTAATTTGCCGATTGGTTTCAGAACGGCTTGCATCACAATTAACTATTTTTTGCCAGACATTCATTGTGGGAATAAAGTGTTTTTCTCGGCGAGTTAAGCATTTTGAGTAATTTGCCGATTGGTTTCAGAACGGCTTGCATCACAATTAACTATTTTTTGCCAGGCATTCATTGTGGAACAAAAGTGATTTTCTCGACGCGTTAAGCATTTTGAGTAATTTGCCGATTGGTTTCAGAACTGCTTGCATTGAAATTTACTGTTTTTTGCCAGACATTCATTGTGGAACAAAAGTGATTTTCTCGGCCAGTTCAGCAGTTTGAGAAACTTGCCGATGGGTTTCAGAACGGCTTGCATTGAAATTTACTATTTATTGCCAGGCATTCATTGTGGAACAAAAGTGATTTTCTCGGCGCGTTAAGCATTTTGAGTAATTTGCCGATTGGTTTCAGAACGGCTTGCATTGAAATTTACTATATTTTGCCAGACATTCATTGTAGAACAAAAGTGATTTTCTCCCCGAGTTAAGCATTTTGAGTAATTTGCCGATTGGTTTCAGAACGGCTTGCATCACAATTAACTATTTTTTGCCAGGCATTCATTGTGGAACAAAAGTGATTTTCTCGGCGCGTTAAGCATGTTGAGTAATTTGCCGATTGGTTTCAGAACGGCCTGCATTGAAATTTACTATTTTTTGCCAGGCATTCATTGCGGAACAAAAGTGATTTTCTCGGCGAGTTAAGCATTTTGAGTAATTTGCCGATTGGTTTCAGAACGGCTTGCATTGAAATTTACTATTTTTTGCCAGACATTCATTGTGGGAAAAAAAGTGTTTTTCTCGACGAGTTAAGCATTTTGAGTAATTTGCCGATGGGTTTCAGAACGGCTTGCATCACAATTAACTATTTTTTGCCAGGCATTCATTGTGCAACAAAAGTGATTTTCTCGGCGAGTTAAGCATATTGAGTAATTTGCCGATTGCTTTCAGAACGGCTTGCATTGAAATTTACTATTTTTTGCCAGACATTGATTGTGGAACAAAAGTGATTTTCTCGCCGAGTTAAGCATTTTGAGTAAATTGCCGATTGATTTCAGAACGGCTTGCATCACAATTAACTATTTTTTGCCAGGCATTCATTGTTGAACAAAGGTGATTTTCTCGGCGCGTTATGCATTTGGAGTAATTTGCCGATTGGTTTCAGAACGGCTTGCATTGAAATTTACAATATTTTGCCAGACATTCGTTGTGGAGCAAAAGTGATTTTCTCGCCGAGTTAAGCATTTTGAGTAATTTGCCGATTGGTTTCAGAACGGCTTGCATCACAATTAACTATTTTTTGCCAGACATTCATTGTGGGAATAAAGTGTTTTTCTCGGCGAGTTAAGCATTTTGAGTAATTTGCCGATTGGTTTCAGAACGGCTTGCATCACAATTAACTATTTTTTGCCAGGCATTCATTGTGGAACAAAAGTGATTTTCTCGGCGCGTTAAGCATTTTGAGTAATTTGCCGATTGGTTTCAGAACTGCTTGCATTGAAATTTACTGTTTTTTGCCAGACATTCATTGTGGAACAAAAGTGATTTTCTCGGCCAGTTCAGCAGTTTGAGAAACTTGCCGATGGGTTTCAGAACGGCTTGCATTGAAATTTACTATTTATTGCCAGGCATTCATTGTGGAACAAAAGTGATTTTCTCGGCGCGTTAAGCATTTTGAGTAATTTGCCGATTGGTTTCAGAACGGCTTGCATTGAAATTTACTATATTTTGCCAGACATTCATTGTAGAACAAAAGTGATTTTCTCCCCGAGTTAAGCATTTTGAGTAATTTGCCGATTGGTTTCAGAACGGCTTGCATCACAATTAACTATTTTTTGCCAGGCATTCATTGTGAAACAAAAGTGATTTTCTCGGCGAATTAAGCATTTTGAGTAATTTGCCGATTGGTTTCTGAACGGCTTGCATCACAATTAACTATTTTTTGCCAGGCATTCATTGTGGAACAAAAGTGATTTTCTCGGCGCGTTAAGCATTTTGAGTAATTTGCCGATTGGTTTCAGAACGGCCTGCATTGAAATTTACTATTTTTTGCCAGGCATTCATTGCGGAACAAAAGTGATTTTCTCGGCGAGTTAAGCATTTTGAGTAATTTGCCGATTGGTTTCAGAACGGCTTGCATTGAAATTTACTATTTTTTGCCAGACATTCATTGTGGGAAAAAAGGGATTTTCACGCCGAGTTAAGCATTTTGAGTAATTTGCCGATGGGTTTCAGAACGGCTTGCATCAAAATTAACTATTTTTTGCCAGACATTCATTGTGGGAAAAAAGTGATTTTCTCGACGCGTTTAGCATTTTGAGTAATTTGCCGATTGGTTTCAGAACGGCTTGCATTGAAATTTACTATTTTTTGCCAGGCATTCATTGTGGAACAAAAGTGATTTTCTCGGCGAATTAAGCATTTTGAGTAATTTCCCAATGGTTTCAGAACGGCTTGCATCAAAATTAACTATTTTTTGCCAGACATTCATTGTGGGAAAAAAGTGATTTTCTCGGCCAGTTCAGCAGTTTGAGAAATTTGCCGATTGGTTTCAGAACGGCTTGCATCACAATTAACTATTTTTTGCCAGGCATTCATTGTGGAACAAATGTGATGTTCTCGGCGAGTTAAGCATTTTGAGTAATTTGCCGATTGGTTTCAGAACGGCTTGCATTGAAATTTACTATTTTTTACCAGACATTCATTATGGAACAAAAGTGATTTTCTCGGCGAGTTAAGCATTTAGAGTAATTTGCCGATTGGTTTCAGAACGGCTTGCATCACAATTAACTATTTTTTGCCAGGCATTCATTGTGGAACAAAAGTGATTTTCTCGGCGCGTTAAGCATTTTGAGTAATTTGCCGATTGGTTTCAGAACTGCTTGCATTGAAATTTACTGTTTTTTGCCAGACATTCATTGTGGAACAAAAGTGATTTTCTCGGCGAGTTAAGCATTTTGAGTAATTTGCCGATTGGTTTCAAACGGCTTGCATTGAAATTTACTATTTTTTGCCAGACATTCATTGTGGTAAAAAAGTGATTTTCACGCCGAGTTAAGCATTTTGAGTAATTTGCCGATGGGTTTCAGAACGGCTTGCATCAAAATTAACTATTTTTTGCCAGATATTCATTGTGGGAAAAAAGTGATTTTCTCGACGCGTTAAGCATTTTGAGTAATTTGCCGATTGGTTTCAGAACGGCTTGCATTGAAATTTACAATTTTTTGCCAGGCATTCATTGCGGAACAAAAGTGATTTTCTCGGCGAGTTAAGCATTTTGAGTAATTTGCCGATTGGTTTCAGAACGGCTTGCATTGAAATTTACTATTTTTTGCCAGACATTCATTGTGGGAAAAAAGTGATTTTCTCGGCGAGTTAAGCATTTTGAGTAATTTGCCGATGGGTTTCAGAACGGCTTGCATTGAAATTTACTATTTTTTGCCAGGCATTCATTGTTGAACAAAGGTGATTTTCTCGGCGCGTTATGCATTTGGAGTAATTTGCCGATTGGTTTCAGAACGGCTTGCATTGAAATTTACTATATTTTGCCAGACATTCGTTGTGGAGCAAAAGTGATTTTCTCGCCGAGTTAAGCATTTTGAGTAATTTGCCGATTGGTTTCAGAACGGCTTGCATCACAATTAACTATTTTTTGCCAGACATTCATTGTGGGAATAAAGTGTTTTTCTCGGCGAGTTAAGCATTTTGAGTAATTTGCCGATGGGTTTCAGACCGGCTTGCATCACAATTAACTATTTTTTGCCAGGCATTCATTGTGCAACAAAAGTGATTTTCTCGGCGAGTTAAGCATTTTGAGTAATTTGCCGATTGCTTTCAGAACGGCTTGCATTGAAATTTACTATTTTTTGCCAGACATTGATTGTGGAACAAAAGTGATTTTCTCGCCGAGTTAAGCATTTTGAGTAAATTGCCGATTGATTTCAGAACGGCTTGCATCACAATTAACTATTTTTTGCCAGGCATTCATTGTTGAACAAAGGTGATTTTCTCGGCGCGTTATGCATTTGGAGTAATTTGCCGATTGGTTTCAGAACGGCTTGCATTGAAATTTACTATATTTTGCCAGACATTCGTTGTGGAGCAAAAGTGATTTTCTCGCCGAGTTAAGCATTTTGAGTAATTTGCCGATTGGTTTCAGAACGGCTTGCATCACAATTAACTATTTTTTGCCAGACATTCATTGTGGGAATAAAGTGTTTTTCTCGGCGAGTTAAGCATTTTGAGTAATTTGCCGATTGGTTTCAGAACGGCTTGCATCACAATTAACTATTTTTTGCCAGGCATTCATTGTGGAACAAAAGTGATTTTCTCGGCGCGTTAAGCATTTTGAGTAATTTGCCGATTGGTTTCAGAACTGCTTGCATTGAAATTTACTGTTTTTTGCCAGACATTCATTGTGGAACAAAAGTGATTTTCTCGGCCAGTTCAGCAGTTTGAGAAACTTGCCGATGGGTTTCAGAACGGCTTGCATTGAAATTTACTATTTATTGCCAGGCATTCATTGTGGAACAAAAGTGATTTTCTCGGCGCGTTAAGCATTTTGAGTAATTTGCCGATTGGTTTCAGAACGGCTTGCATTGAAATTTACTATATTTTGCCAGACATTCATTGTAGAACAAAAGTGATTTTCTCCCCGAGTTAAGCATTTTGAGTAATTTGCCGATTGGTTTCAGAACGGCTTGCATCACAATTAACTATTTTTTGCCAGGCATTCATTGTGAAACAAAAGTGATTTTCTCGGCGAATTAAGCATTTTGAGTAATTTGCCGATTGGTTTCAGAACGGCTTGCATCACAATTAACTATTTTTTGCCAGGCATTCATTGTGGAACAAAAGTGATTTTCTCGGCGCGTTAAGCATTTTGAGTAATTTGCCGATTGGTTTCAGAACGGCCTGCATTGAAATTTACTATTTTTTGCCAGGCATTCATTGCGGAACAAAAGTGATTTTCTCGGCGAGTTAAGCATTTTGAGTAATTTGCCGATTGGTTTCAGAACGGCTTGCATTGAAATTTACTATTTTTTGCCAGACATTCATTGTGGGAAAAAAGGGATTTTCACGCCGAGTTAAGCATTTTGAGTAATTTGCCGATGGGTTTCAGAACGGCTTGCATCAAAATTAACTATTTTTTGCCAGACATTCATTGTGGGAAAAAAGTGATTTTCTCGACGCGTTTAGCATTTTGAGTAATTTGCCGATTGGTTTCAGAACGGCTTGCATTGAAATTTACTATTTTTTGCCAGGCATTCATTGTGGAACAAAAGTGATTTTCTCGGCGAATTAAGCATTTTGAGTAATTTCCCAATGGTTTCAGAACGGCTTGCATCAAAATTAACTATTTTTTGCCAGACATTCATTGTGGGAAAAAAGTGATTTTCTCGGCCAGTTCAGCAGTTTGAGAAATTTGCCGATTGGTTTCAGAACGGCTTGCATCACAATTAACTATTTTTTGCCAGGCATTCATTGTGGAACAAATGTGATGTTCTCGGCGAGTTAAGCATTTTGAGTAATTTGCCGATTGGTTTCAGAACGGCTTGCATTGAAATTTACTATTTTTTGCCAGACATTCATTATGGAACAAAAGTGATTTTCTCGGCGAGTTAAGCATTTAGAGTAATTTGCCGATTGGTTTCAGAACGGCTTGCATCACAATTAACTATTTTTTGCCAGGCATTCATTGTGGAACAAAAGTGATTTTCTCGGCGCGTTAAGCATTTTGAGTAATTTGCCGATTGGTTTCAGAACTGCTTGCATTGAAATTTACTGTTTTTTGCCAGACATTCATTGTGGAACAAAAGTGATTTTCTCGGCGAGTTAAGCATTTTGAGTAATTTGCCGATTGGTTTCAAACGGCTTGCATTGAAATTTACTATTTTTTGCCAGACATTCATTGTGGTAAAAAAGTGATTTTCACGCCGAGTTAAGCATTTTGAGTAATTTGCCGATGGGTTTCAGAACGGCTTGCATCAAAATTAACTATTTTTTGCCAGATATTCATTGTGGGAAAAAAGTGATTTTCTCGACGCGTTAAGCATTTTGAGTAATTTGCCGATTGGTTTCAGAACGGCTTGCATTGAAATTTACAATTTTTTGCCAGGCATTCATTGCGGAACAAAAGTGATTTTCTCGGCGAGTTAAGCATTTTGAGTAATTTGCCGATTGGTTTCAGAACGGCTTGCATTGAAATTTACTATTTTTTGCCAGACATTCATTGTGGGAAAAAAGTGATTTTCTCGGCGAGTTAAGCATTTTGAGTAATTTGCCGATGGGTTTCAGAACGGCTTGCATTGAAATTTACTATTTTTTGCCAGGCATTCATTGTTGAACAAAGGTGATTTTCTCGGCGCGTTATGCATTTGGAGTAATTTGCCGATTGGTTTCAGAACGGCTTGCATTGAAATTTACTATATTTTGCCAGACATTCGTTGTGGAGCAAAAGTGATTTTCTCGCCGAGTTAAGCATTTTGAGTAATTTGCCGATTGGTTTCAGAACGGCTTGCATCACAATTAACTATTTTTTGCCAGACATTCATTGTGGGAATAAAGTGTTTTTCTCGGCGAGTTAAGCATTTTGAGTAATTTGCCGATTGGTTTCAGAACGGCTTGCATCACAATTAACTATTTTCTGCCAGGCATTCATTGTGGAACAAAAGTGATTTTCTCGGCGCGTTAAGCATTTTGAGTAATTTGCCGATTGGTTTCAGAACTGCTTGCATTGAAATTTACTGTTTTTTGCCAGATATTCATTGTGGAACAAAAGTGATTTTCTCGGCCAGTTCAGCAGTTTGAGAAACTTGCCGATGGGTTTCAGAACGGCTTGCATTGAAATTTACTATTTATTGCCAGGCATTCATTGTGGAACAAAAGTGATTTTCTCGGCGCGTTAAGCATTTTGAGTAATTTGCCGATTGGTTTCAGAACGGCTTGCATTGAAATTTACTATATTTTGCCAGACATTCATTGTAGAACAAAAGTGATTTTCTCCCCGAGTTAAGCATTTTGAGTAATTTGCCGATTGGTTTCAGAACGGCTTGCATCACAATTAACTATTTTTTGCCAGGCATTCATTGTGAAACAAAAGTGATTTTCTCGGCGAATTAAGCATTTTGAGTAATTTGCCGATTGGTTTCAGAACGGCTTGCATCACAATTAACTATTTTTTGCCAGGCATTCATTGTGGAACAAAAGTGATTTTCTCGGCGCGTTAAGCATTTTGAGTAATTTGCCGATTGGTTTCAGAACGGCCTGCATTGAAATTTACTATTTTTTGCCAGGCATTCATTGTGGGAAAAAAGGGATTTTCACGCCGAGTTAAGCATTTTGAGTAATTTGCCGATGGGTTTCAGAACGGCTTGCATCAAAATTAACTATTTTTTGCCAGACATTCATTGTGGGAAAAAAGTGATTTTCTCGACGCGTTAAGCATTTTGAGTAATTTGCCGATTGGTTTCAGAACGGCTTGCATTGAAATTTACTATTTTTTGCCAGGCATTCATTGTGGAACAAAAGTGATTTTCTCGGCGAATTAAGCATTTTGAGTAATTTCCCAATGGTTTCAGAACGGCTTGCATCAAAATTAACTATTTTTTGCCAGACATTCATTGTGGGAAAAAAGTGATTTTCTCGGCCAGTTCAGCAGTTTGAGAAATTTGCCGATTGGTTTCAGAACGGCTTGCATCACAATTAACTATTTTTTGCCAGGCATTCATTGTGGAACAAATGTGATGTTCTCGGCGAGTTAAGCATTTTGAGTAATTTGCCGATTGGTTTCAGAACGGCTTGCATTGAAATTTACTATTTTTTGCCAGACATTCATTATGGAACAAAAGTGATTTTCTCGGCGAGTTAAGCATTTAGAGTAATTTGCCGATTGGTTTCAGAACGGCTTGCATCACAATTAACTATTTTTTGCCAGGCATTCATTGTGGAACAAAAGTGATTTTCTCGGCGCGTTAAGCATTTTGAGTAATTTGCCGATTGGTTTCAGAACTGCTTGCATTGAAATTTACTGTTTTTTGCCAGACATTCATTGTGGAACAAAAGTGATTTTCTCGGCGAGTTAAGCATTTTGAGTAATTTGCCGATTGGTTTCAAACGGCTTGCATTGAAATTTACTATTTTTTGCCAGACATTCATTGTGGTAAAAAAGTGATTTTCACGCCGAGTTAAGCATTTTGAGTAATTTGCCGATGGGTTTCAGAACGGCTTGCATCAAAATTAACTATTTTTTGCCAGATATTCATTGTGGGAAAAAAGTGATTTTCTCGACGCGTTAAGCATTTTGAGTAATTTGCCGATTGGTTTCAGAACGGCTTGCATTGAAATTTACAATTTTTTGCCAGGCATTCATTGCGGAACAAAAGTGATTTTCTCGGCGAGTTAAGCATTTTGAGTAATTTGCCGATTGGTTTCAGAACGGCTTGCATTGAAATTTACTATTTTTTGCCAGACATTCATTGTGGGAAAAAAGTGATTTTCTCGGCGAGTTAAGCATTTTGAGTAATTTGCCGGTGGGTTTCAGAACGGCTTGCATTGAAATTTACTATTTTTTGCCAGGCATTCATTGTTGAACAAAGGTGATTTTCTCGGCGCGTTATGCATTTGGAGTAATTTGCCGATTGGTTTCAGAACGGCTTGCATTGAAATTTACTATATTTTGCCAGACATTCGTTGTGGAGCAAAAGTGATTTTCTCGCCGAGTTAAGCATTTTGAGTAATTTGCCGATTGGTTTCAGAACGGCTTGCATCACAATTAACTATTTTTTGCCAGACATTCATTGTGGGAATAAAGTGTTTTTCTCGGCGAGTTAAGCATTTTGAGTAATTTGCCGATTGGTTTCAGAACGGCTTGCATCACAATTAACTATTTTTTGCCAGGCATTCATTGTGGAACAAAAGTGATTTTCTCGGCGCGTTAAGCATTTTGAGTAATTTGCCGATTGGTTTCAGAACTGCTTGCATTGAAATTTACTGTTTTTTGCCAGACATTCATTGTGGAACAAAAGTGATTTTCTCGGCCAGTTCAGCAGTTTGAGAAACTTGCCGATGGGTTTCAGAACGGCTTGCATTGAAATTTACTATTTATTGCCAGGCATTCATTGTGGAACAAAAGTGATTTTCTCGGCGCGTTAAGCATTTTGAGTAATTTGCCGATTGGTTTCAGAACGGCTTGCATTGAAATTTACTATATTTTGCCAGACATTCATTGTAGAACAAAAGTGATTTTCTCCCCGAGTTAAGCATTTTGAGTAATTTGCCGATTGGTTTCAGAACGGCTTGCATCACAATTAACTATTTTTTGCCAGGCATTCATTGTGAAACAAAAGTGATTTTCTCGGCGAATTAAGCATTTTGAGTAATTTGCCGATTGGTTTCAGAACGGCTTTCATCACAATTAACTATTTTTTGCCAGGCATTCATTGTGGAACAAAAGTGATTTTCTCGGCGCGTTAAGCATTTTGAGTAATTTGCCGATTGGTTTCAGAACGGCCTGCATTGAAATTTACTATTTTTTGCCAGGCATTCATTGCGGAACAAAAGTGATTTTCTCGGCGAGTTAAGCATTTTGAGTAATTTGCCGATTGGTTTCAGAACGGCTTGCATTGAAATTTACTATTTTTTGCCAGACATTCATTGTGGGAAAAAAGGGATTTTCACGCCGAGTTAAGCATTTTGAGTAATTTGCCGATGGGTTTCAGAACGGCTTGCATCAAAATTAACTATTTTTTGCCAGACATTCATTGTGGGAAAAAAGTGATTTTCTCGACGCGTTAAGCATTTTGAGTAATTTGCCGATTGGTTTCAGAACGGCTTGCATTGAAATTTACTATTTTTTGCCAGGCATTCATTGTGGAACAAAAGTGATTTTCTCGGCGAATTAAGCATTTTGAGTAATTTCCCAATGGTTTCAGAACGGCTTGCATCAAAATTAACTATTTTTTGCCAGACATTCATTGTGGGAAAAAAGTGATTTTCTCGGCCAGTTCAGCAGTTTGAGAAATTTGCCGATTGGTTTCAGAACGGCTTGCATCACAATTAACTATTTTTTGCCAGGCATTCATTGTGGAACAAATGTGATGTTCTCGGCGAGTTAAGCATTTTGAGTAATTTGCCGATTGGTTTCAGAACGGCTTGCATTGAAATTTACTATTTTTTGCCAGACATTCATTATGGAACAAAAGTGATTTTCTCGGCGAGTTAAGCATTTAGAGTAATTTGCCGATTGGTTTCAGAACGGCTTGCATCACAATTAACTATTTTTTGCCAGGCATTCATTGTGGAACAAAAGTGATTTTCTCGGCGCGTTAAGCATTTTGAGTAATTTGCCGATTGGTTTCAGAACTGCTTGCATTGAAATTTACTGTTTTTTGCCAGACATTCATTGTGGAACAAAAGTGATTTTCTCGGCGAGTTAAGCATTTTGAGTAATTTGCCGATTGGTTTCAAACGGCTTGCATTGAAATTTACTATTTTTTGCCAGACATTCATTGTGGTAAAAAAGTGATTTTCACGCCGAGTTAAGCATTTTGAGTAATTTGCCGATGGGTTTCAGAACGGCTTGCATCAAAATTAACTATTTTTTGCCAGACATTCATTGTGGGAAAAAAGTGATTTTCTCGACGCGTTAAGCATTTTGAGTAATTTGCCGATTGGTTTCAGAACGGCTTGCATTGAAATTTACAATTTTTTGCCAGGCATTCATTGCGGAACAAAAGTGATTTTCTCGGCGAGTTAAGCATTTTGAGTAATTTGCCGATTGGTTTCAGAACGGCTTGCATTGAAATTTACTATTTTTTGCCAGACATTCATTGTGGGAAAAAAGTGATTTTCTCGGCGAGTTAAGCATTTTGAGTAATTTGCCGATGGGTTTCAGAACGGCTTGCATTGAAATTTACTGTTTTTAGCCAGACATTTATTGTGGAACAAAAGTGATTTTCTCGGCCAGTTCAGCAGTTTGAGAAACTTGCCGATGGGTTTCAGAACGGCTTGCATTGAAATTTACTATTTATTGCCAGGCATTCATTGTGGAACAAAAGTGATTTTCTCGGCGCGTTAAGCATTTTGAGTAATTTGCCGATTGGTTTCAGAACGGCTTGCATTGAAATTTACTATATTTTGCCAGACATTCATTGTAGAACAAAAGTGATTTTCTCCCCGAGTTAAGCATTTTGAGTAATTTGCCGATTGGTTTCAGAACGGCTTGCATCACAATTAACTATTTTTTGCCAGGCATTCATTGTGAAACAAAAGTGATTTTCTCGGCGAATTAAGCATTTTGAGTAATTTGCCGATTGGTTTCAGAACGGCTTGCATTGAAATTTACTATTTTTTGCCAGACATTCATTGTGGGAAAAAAAGTGATTTTCTCGGCGAGTTAAGCATTTTGAGTAATTTGCCGATTGGTTTCAGAACGGCTTGCATTGAAATTTACTATTTTTTGCCAGACATTCATTGTGGGAAAAAAAGTGATTTTCTCGGCGAGTTAAGCATTTTGAGTAATTTGCCGATGGGTTTCAGAACGGCTTGCATCACAATTAACTATTTTTTGCCAGGCATTCATTGTGCAACAAAAGTGATTTTCTCGGCGAGTTAAGCATTTTGAGTAATTTGCCGATTGCTTTCAGAACGGCTTGCATTGAAATTAACTATTTTTTGCCAGACATTGATTGTGCAACAAAAGTGATTTTCTCGCCGAGTTAAGCATTTTGAGTAAATTGCCGATTGATTTCAGAACGGCTTGCATCACAATTAACTATTTTTTGCCAGGCATTCATTGTGGGGAAAAATGGATTTTCTACGGCGAGTTAAGCATTTTGAGTAATTTGCGGATGGGTTTCAGAACGGCTTGCATCAAAATTAACTATTTTTTGCCAGACATTCATTGTGGGAATAAAGTGTTTTTCTCGGCGAGTTAAGCATTTTGAGTAATTTGCCGATTGGTTTCAGAACGGCTTGCATCACAATTAACTATTTTTTGCCAGGCATTCATTGTGGAACAAAAGTGATTTTCTCGGCGCGTTAAGCATTTTGAGTAATTTGCCGATTGGTTTCAGAACTGCTTGCATTGAAATTTACTGTTTTTTGCCAGACATTCATTGTGGAACAAAAGTGATTTTCTCGGCGTGTTAAGCATTTTGAGTAATTTGCCGATTGGTTTCAAACGGCTTGCATTGAAATTTACTATTTTTTGCCAGGCATTCATTGTTGAACAAAGGTGATTTTCTCGGCGCGTTATGCATTTGGAGTAATTTGCCGATTGGTTTCAGAACGGCTTGCATTGAAATTTACTATATTTTGCCAGACATTCGTTGTGGAGCAAAAGTGATTTTCTCGCCGAGTTAAGCATTTTGAGTAATTTGCCGATTGGTTTCAGAACGGCTTGCATCACAATTAACTATTTTTTGCCAGACATTCATTGTGGGAATAAAGTGTTTTTCTCGGCGAGTTAAGCATTTTGAGTAATTTGCCGATTGGTTTCAGAACGGCTTGCATCACAATTAACTATTTTCTGCCAGGCATTCATTGTGGAACAAAAGTGATTTTCTCGGCGCGTTAAGCATTTTGAGTAATTTGCCGATTGGTTTCAGAACTGCTTGCATTGAAATTTACTGTTTTTTGCCAGATATTCATTGTGGAACAAAAGTGATTTTCTCGGCCAGTTCAGCAGTTTGAGAAACTTGCCGATGGGTTTCAGAACGGCTTGCATTGAAATTTACTATTTATTGCCAGGCATTCATTGTGGAACAAAAGTGATTTTCTCGGCGCGTTAAGCATTTTGAGTAATTTGCCGATTGGTTTCAGAACGGCTTGCATTGAAATTTACTATATTTTGCCAGACATTCATTGTAGAACAAAAGTGATTTTCTCCCCGAGTTAAGCATTTTGAGTAATTTGCCGATTGGTTTCAGAACGGCTTGCATCACAATTAACTATTTTTTGCCAGGCATTCATTGTGAAACAAAAGTGATTTTCTCGGCGAATTAAGCATTTTGAGTAATTTGCCGATTGGTTTCAGAACGGCTTGCATCACAATTAACTATTTTTTGCCAGGCATTCATTGTGGAACAAAAGTGATTTTCTCGGCGCGTTAAGCATTTTGAGTAATTTGCCGATTGGTTTCAGAACGGCCTGCATTGAAATTTACTATTTTTTGCCAGGCATTCATTGTGGGAAAAAAGGGATTTTCACGCCGAGTTAAGCATTTTGAGTAATTTGCCGATGGGTTTCAGAACGGCTTGCATCAAAATTAACTATTTTTTGCCAGACATTCATTGTGGGAAAAAAGTGATTTTCTCGACGCGTTAAGCATTTTGAGTAATTTGCCGATTGGTTTCAGAACGGCTTGCATTGAAATTTACTATTTTTTGCCAGGCATTCATTGTGGAACAAAAGTGATTTTCTCGGCGAATTAAGCATTTTGAGTAATTTCCCAATGGTTTCAGAACGGCTTGCATCAAAATTAACTATTTTTTGCCAGACATTCATTGTGGGAAAAAAGTGATTTTCTCGGCCAGTTCAGCAGTTTGAGAAATTTGCCGATTGGTTTCAGAACGGCTTGCATCACAATTAACTATTTTTTGCCAGGCATTCATTGTGGAACAAATGTGATGTTCTCGGCGAGTTAAGCATTTTGAGTAATTTGCCGATTGGTTTCAGAACGGCTTGCATTGAAATTTACTATTTTTTGCCAGACATTCATTATGGAACAAAAGTGATTTTCTCGGCGAGTTAAGCATTTAGAGTAATTTGCCGATTGGTTTCAGAACGGCTTGCATCACAATTAACTATTTTTTGCCAGGCATTCATTGTGGAACAAAAGTGATTTTCTCGGCGCGTTAAGCATTTTGAGTAATTTGCCGATTGGTTTCAGAACTGCTTGCATTGAAATTTACTGTTTTTTGCCAGACATTCATTGTGGAACAAAAGTGATTTTCTCGGCGAGTTAAGCATTTTGAGTAATTTGCCGATTGGTTTCAAACGGCTTGCATTGAAATTTACTATTTTTTGCCAGACATTCATTGTGGTAAAAAAGTGATTTTCACGCCGAGTTAAGCATTTTGAGTAATTTGCCGATGGGTTTCAGAACGGCTTGCATCAAAATTAACTATTTTTTGCCAGATATTCATTGTGGGAAAAAAGTGATTTTCTCGACGCGTTAAGCATTTTGAGTAATTTGCCGATTGGTTTCAGAACGGCTTGCATTGAAATTTACAATTTTTTGCCAGGCATTCATTGCGGAACAAAAGTGATTTTCTCGGCGAGTTAAGCATTTTGAGTAATTTGCCGATTGGTTTCAGAACGGCTTGCATTGAAATTTACTATTTTTTGCCAGACATTCATTGTGGGAAAAAAGTGATTTTCTCGGCGAGTTAAGCATTTTGAGTAATTTGCCGGTGGGTTTCAGAACGGCTTGCATTGAAATTTACTATTTTTTGCCAGGCATTCATTGTTGAACAAAGGTGATTTTCTCGGCGCGTTATGCATTTGGAGTAATTTGCCGATTGGTTTCAGAACGGCTTGCATTGAAATTTACTATATTTTGCCAGACATTCGTTGTGGAGCAAAAGTGATTTTCTCGCCGAGTTAAGCATTTTGAGTAATTTGCCGATTGGTTTCAGAACGGCTTGCATCACAATTAACTATTTTTTGCCAGACATTCATTGTGGGAATAAAGTGTTTTTCTCGGCGAGTTAAGCATTTTGAGTAATTTGCCGATTGGTTTCAGAACGGCTTGCATCACAATTAACTATTTTTTGCCAGGCATTCATTGTGGAACAAAAGTGATTTTCTCGGCGCGTTAAGCATTTTGAGTAATTTGCCGATTGGTTTCAGAACTGCTTGCATTGAAATTTACTGTTTTTTGCCAGACATTCATTGTGGAACAAAAGTGATTTTCTCGGCCAGTTCAGCAGTTTGAGAAACTTGCCGATGGGTTTCAGAACGGCTTGCATTGAAATTTACTATTTATTGCCAGGCATTCATTGTGGAACAAAAGTGATTTTCTCGGCGCGTTAAGCATTTTGAGTAATTTGCCGATTGGTTTCAGAACGGCTTGCATTGAAATTTACTATATTTTGCCAGACATTCATTGTAGAACAAAAGTGATTTTCTCCCCGAGTTAAGCATTTTGAGTAATTTGCCGATTGGTTTCAGAACGGCTTGCATCACAATTAACTATTTTTTGCCAGGCATTCATTGTGAAACAAAAGTGATTTTCTCGGCGAATTAAGCATTTTGAGTAATTTGCCGATTGGTTTCAGAACGGCTTTCATCACAATTAACTATTTTTTGCCAGGCATTCATTGTGGAACAAAAGTGATTTTCTCGGCGCGTTAAGCATTTTGAGTAATTTGCCGATTGGTTTCAGAACGGCCTGCATTGAAATTTACTATTTTTTGCCAGGCATTCATTGCGGAACAAAAGTGATTTTCTCGGCGAGTTAAGCATTTTGAGTAATTTGCCGATTGGTTTCAGAACTGCTTGCATTGAAATTTACTGTTTTTTGCCAGACATTCATTGTGGAACAAAAGTGATTTTCTCGGCCAGTTCAGCAGTTTGAGAAACTTGCCGATGGGTTTCAGAACGGCTTGCATTGAAATTTACTATTTATTGCCAGGCATTCATTGTGGAACAAAAGTGATTTTCTCGGCGCGTTAAGCATTTTGAGTAATTTGCCGATTGGTTTCAGAACGGCTTGCATTGAAATTTACTATATTTTGCCAGACATTCATTGTAGAACAAAAGTGATTTTCTCCCCGAGTTAAGCATTTTGAGTAATTTGCCGATTGGTTTCAGAACGGCTTGCATCACAATTAACTATTTTTTGCCAGGCATTCATTGTGAAACAAAAGTGATTTTCTCGGCGAATTAAGCATTTTGAGTAATTTGCCGATTGGTTTCAGAACGGCTTTCATCACAATTAACTATTTTTTGCCAGGCATTCATTGTGGAACAAAAGTGATTTTCTCGGCGCGTTAAGCATTTTGAGTAATTTGCCGATTGGTTTCAGAACGGCCTGCATTGAAATTTACTATTTTTTGCCAGGCATTCATTGCGGAACAAAAGTGATTTTCTCGGCGAGTTAAGCATTTTGAGTAATTTGCCGATTGGTTTCAGAACGGCTTGCATTGAAATTTACTATTTTTTGCCAGACATTCATTGTGGGAAAAAAGGGATTTTCACGCCGAGTTAAGCATTTTGAGTAATTTGCCGATGGGTTTCAGAACGGCTTGCATCAAAATTAACTATTTTTTGCCAGACATTCATTGTGGGAAAAAAGTGATTTTCTCGACGCGTTAAGCATTTTGAGTAATTTGCCGATTGGTTTCAGAACGGCTTGCATTGAAATTTACTATTTTTTGCCAGGCATTCATTGTGGAACAAAAGTGATTTTCTCGGCGAGTTAAGCATTTTGAGTAATTTGCCGATTGGTTTCAGAACGGCTTGCATTGAAATTTACTATTTTTTGCCAGACATTCATTGTGGGAAAAAAGTGATTTTCTCGGCGAGTTAAGCATTTTGAGTAATTTGCCGGTGGGTTTCAGAACGGCTTGCATTGAAATTTACTATTTTTTGCCAGGCATTCATTGTTGAACAAAGGTGATTTTCTCGGCGCGTTATGCATTTGGAGTAATTTGCCGATTGGTTTCAGAACGGCTTGCATTGAAATTTACTATATTTTGCCAGACATTCGTTGTGGAGCAAAAGTGATTTTCTCGCCGAGTTAAGCATTTTGAGTAATTTGCCGATTGGTTTCAGAACGGCTTGCATCACAATTAACTATTTTTTGCCAGACATTCATTGTGGGAATAAAGTGTTTTTCTCGGCGAGTTAAGCATTTTGAGTAATTTGCCGATTGGTTTCAGAACGGCTTGCATCACAATTAACTATTTTTTGCCAGGCATTCATTGTGGAACAAAAGTGATTTTCTCGGCGCGTTAAGCATTTTGAGTAATTTGCCGATTGGTTTCAGAACTGCTTGCATTGAAATTTACTGTTTTTTGCCAGACATTCATTGTGGAACAAAAGTGATTTTCTCGGCCAGTTCAGCAGTTTGAGAAACTTGCCGATGGGTTTCAGAACGGCTTGCATTGAAATTTACTATTTATTGCCAGGCATTCATTGTGGAACAAAAGTGATTTTCTCGGCGCGTTAAGCATTTTGAGTAATTTGCCGATTGGTTTCAGAACGGCTTGCATTGAAATTTACTATATTTTGCCAGACATTCATTGTAGAACAAAAGTGATTTTCTCCCCGAGTTAAGCATTTTGAGTAATTTGCCGATTGGTTTCAGAACGGCTTGCATCACAATTAACTATTTTTTGCCAGGCATTCATTGTGAAACAAAAGTGATTTTCTCGGCGAATTAAGCATTTTGAGTAATTTGCCGATTGGTTTCAGAACGGCTTTCATCACAATTAACTATTTTTTGCCAGGCATTCATTGTGGAACAAAAGTGATTTTCTCGGCGCGTTAAGCATTTTGAGTAATTTGCCGATTGGTTTCAGAACGGCCTGCATTGAAATTTACTATTTTTTGCCAGGCATTCATTGCGGAACAAAAGTGATTTTCTCGGCGAGTTAAGCATTTTGAGTAATTTGCCGATTGGTTTCAGAACGGCTTGCATTGAAATTTACTATTTTTTGCCAGACATTCATTGTGGGAAAAAAGGGATTTTCACGCCGAGTTAAGCATTTTGAGTAATTTGCCGATGGGTTTCAGAACGGCTTGCATCAAAATTAACTATTTTTTGCCAGACATTCATTGTGGGAAAAAAGTGATTTTCTCGACGCGTTAAGCATTTTGAGTAATTTGCCGATTGGTTTCAGAACGGCTTGCATTGAAATTTACTAATTTTTTGCCAGGCATTCATTGTGGAACAAAAGTGATTTTCTCGGCGAATTAAGCATTTTGAGTAATTTGCCGATTGGTTTCAGAACGGCTTGCATCACAATTAACTATTTTTTGCCAGGCATTCATTGTGGAACAAAAGTGATTTTCTCGGCGCGTTAAGCATTTTGAGTAATTTGCCGATTGGTTTCAGAACTGCTTGCATTGAAATTTACTGTTTTTTGCCAGACATTCATTGTGGAACAAAAGTGATTTTCTCGGCGAGTTAAGCATTTTGAGTAATTTGCCGATTGGTTTCAAACGGCTTGCATTGAAATTTACTATTTTTTGCCAGACATTCATTGTGGTAAAAAAGTGATTTTCACGCCGAGTTAAGCATTTTGAGTAATTTGCCGATGGGTTTCAGAACGGCTTGCATCAAAATTAACTATTTTTTGCCAGACATTCATTGTGGGAAAAAAGTGATTTTCTCGACGCGTTAAGCATTTTGAGTAATTTGCCGATTGGTTTCAGAACGGCTTGCATTGAAATTTACAATTTTTTGCCAGGCATTCATTGCGGAACAAAAGTGATTTTCTCGGCGAGTTAAGCATTTTGAGTAATTTGCCGATTGGTTTCAGAACGGCTTGCATTGAAATTTACTATTTTTTGCCAGACATTCATTGTGGGAAAAAAGTGATTTTCTCGGCGAGTTAAGCATTTTGAGTAATTTGCCGATGGGTTTCAGAACGGCTTGCATTGAAATTTACTGTTTTTAGCCAGACATTCATTGTGGAACAAAAGTGATTTTCTCGGCCAGTTCAGCAGTTTGAGAAACTTGCCGATGGGTTTCAGAACGGCTTGCATTGAAATTTACTATTTATTGCCAGGCATTCATTGTGGAACAAAAGTGATTTTCTCGGCGCGTTAAGCATTTTGAGTAATTTGCCGATTGGTTTCAGAACGGCTTGCATTGAAATTTACTATATTTTGCCAGACATTCATTGTAGAACAAAAGTGATTTTCTCCCCGAGTTAAGCATTTTGAGTAATTTGCCGATTGGTTTCAGAACGGCTTGCATCACAATTAACTATTTTTTGCCAGGCATTCATTGTGAAACAAAAGTGATTTTCTCGGCGAATTAAGCATTTTGAGTAATTTGCCGATTGGTTTCAGAACGGCTTGCATTGAAATTTACTATTTTTTGCCAGACATTCATTGTGGGAAAAAAAGTGATTTTCTCGGCGAGTTAAGCATTTTGAGTAATTTGCCGATTGGTTTCAGAACGGCTTGCATTGAAATTTACTATTTTTTGCCAGACATTCATTGTGGGAAAAAAAGTGATTTTCTCGGCGAGTTAAGCATTTTGAGTAATTTGCCGATGGGTTTCAGAACGGCTTGCATCACAATTAACTATTTTTTGCCAGGCATTCATTGTGCAACAAAAGTGATTTTCTCGGCGAGTTAAGCATTTTGAGTAATTTGCCGATTGCTTTCAGAACGGCTTGCATTGAAATTAACTATTTTTTGCCAGACATTGATTGTGCAACAAAAGTGATTTTCTCGCCGAGTTAAGCATTTTGAGTAAATTGCCGATTGATTTCAGAACGGCTTGCATCACAATTAACTATTTTTTGCCAGGCATTCATTGTGGGGAAAAATGGATTTTCTACGGCGAGTTAAGCATTTTGAGTAATTTGCGGATGGGTTTCAGAACGGCTTGCATCAAAATTAACTATTTTTTGCCAGACATTCATTGTGGGAATAAAGTGTTTTTCTCGGCGAGTTAAGCATTTTGAGTAATTTGCCGATTGGTTTCAGAACGGCTTGCATCACAATTAACTATTTTTTGCCAGGCATTCATTGTGGAACAAAAGTGATTTTCTCGGCGCGTTAAGCATTTTGAGTAATTTGCCGATTGGTTTCAGAACTGCTTGCATTGAAATTTACTGTTTTTTGCCAGACATTCATTGTGGAACAAAAGTGATTTTCTCGGCGTGTTAAGCATTTTGAGTAATTTGCCGATTGGTTTCAAACGGCTTGCATTGAAATTTGCTATTTTTTGCCAGACATTCATTGTGGTAAAAAAGTGATTTTCACGCCGAGTTAAGCATTTTGAGTAATTTGCCGATGGATTTCAGAACGGCTTGCATCAAAATTAACTATTTTTTGCCAGACATTCATTGTGGGAAAAAAGTGATTTTCTCGACGCGTTAAGCATTTTGAGTAATTTGCCGATTGGTTTCAGAACGGCTTGCATTGAAATATACTATTTTTTGCCAGGCATTCATTGTGGAACAAAAGTGATTTTCTCGGCGAATTAAGCATTTTGAGTAATTTCCCAATGGTTTCAGAACGGCTTGCATCAAAATTAACTATTTGTTGCCAGGCATTCATTGTGGGAAAAAAGTGATTTTCTCGGCCAGTTCAGCAGTTTGAGAAATTTGCCGATGGGTTTCAGAACGACTTACATTGAAATTTACTATTTTTTGCCAGACATTCATTGTGTAACAAAAGTGATTTTCTCGGCGAGTTAAGCATTTTGAATAATTTCCCGATTGGTTTCAGAACGGCTTGCATTGAAATTTACTATTTTTTGCCAGACATTCATTGTGGAACAAAAGTGATTTTCTCGGCGAGTTAAGCATTTTGAGTAATTTGCCGATTGGTTTCAGAACGGCTTGCATCACAATTAACTATTTTTTGCCAGGCATTCATTGTGGAACAAAAGTGATTTTCTCGGCGCGTTAAGCATTTTGAGTAATTTGCCGATTGGTTTCAGAACGGCTTGCATCACAATTAACTATTTTTTGCCAGGCATTCATTGCGGAACAAAAGTGATTTTCTCGGCGAGTTAAGCATTTTGAGTAATTTGCCGATTGGTTTCAGAACGGTTTGCATTGAAATTTACTATTTTTTGCCAGACATTCATTGTGGGAAAAAAAGTGTTTTTCTCGACGAGTTAAGCATTTTGAGTAATTTGCCGATGGGTTTCAGAACGGCTTGCATTGAAATTTACTATTTTCTGCCAGACATTGATTGTGGAACAAAAGTGATTTTCTCGCCGAGTTAAGCATTTTGAGTAAATTGCCGATTGATTTCAGAACGGCTTGCATCACAATTAACTATTTTTTGCCAGGCATTCATTGTGGGGAAAAATGGATTTTCTACGGCGAGTTAAGCATTTTGAGTAATTTGCGGATGGGTTTCAGAACGGCTTGCATCAAAATTAACTATTTTTTGCCAGACATTCATTGTGGGAATAAAGTGTTTTTCTCGGCGAGTTAAGCATTTTGAGTAATTTGCCGATTGGTTTCAGAACGGCTTGCATCACAATTAACTATTTTTTGCCAGGCATTCATTGTGGAACAAATGTGATGTTCTCGGCGAGTTAAGCATTTTGAGTAATTTGCCGATTGGTTTCAGAACGGCTTGCATTGAAATTTACTATTTTTTGCCAGACATTCATTATGGAACAAAAGTGATTTTCTCGGCGAGTTAAGCATTTTGAGTAATTTGCCGATTGGTTTCAGAACGGCTTGCATCACAATTAACTATTTTTTGCCAGGCATTCATTGTGGAACAAAAGTGATTTTCTCGGCGCGTTAAGCATTTTGAGTAATTTGCCGATTGGTTTCTGAACTGCTTGCATTGAAATTTACTGTTTTTTGCCAGACATTCATTGTGGAACAAAAGTGATTTTCTCGGCGAGTTAAGCATTTTGAGTAATTTGCCGATTGGTTTCAAACGGCTTGCATTGAAATTTACTATTTTTTGCCAGACATTCATTGTGGTAAAAAAGTGATTTTCACGCCGAGTTAAGCATTTTGAGTAATTTGCCGATGGGTTTCAGAACGGCTTGCATCAAAATTAACTATTTTTTGCCAGACATTCATTGTGGGAATAAAGTGTTTTTCTCGGCGAGTTAAGCATTTTGAGTAAATTGCCGATTGATTTCAGAACGGCTTGCATCACAATTAACTATTTTTTGCCAGGCATTCATTGTGGGGAAAAATGGATTTTCTACGGCGAGTTAAGCATTTTGAGTAATTTGCGGATGGGTTTCAGAACGGCTTGCATCAAAATTAACTATTTTTTGCCAGACATTCATTGTGGGAATAAAGTGTTTTTCTCGGCGAGTTAAGCATTTTGAGTAATTTGCCGATTGGTTTCAGAACGGCTTGCATCACAATTAACTATTTTTTGCCAGGCATTCATTGTGGAACAAAAGTGATTTTCTCGGCGCGTTAAGCATTTTGAGTAATTTGCCGATTGGTTTCAGAACTGCTTGCATTGAAATTTACTGTTTTTTGCCAGACATTCATTGTGGAACAAAAGTGATTTTCTCGGCGAGTTAAGCATTTTGAGTAATTTGCCGATTGGTTTCAAACGGCTTGCATTGAAATTTACTATTTTTTGCCAGACATTCATTGTGGTAAAAAAGTGATTTTCACGCCGAGTTAAGCATTTTGAGTAATTTGCCGATGGGTTTCAGAACGGCTTGCATCAAAATTAACTATTTTTTGCCAGACATTCATTGTGGGAAAAAAGTGATTTTCTCGACGCGTTAAGCATTTTGAGTAATTTGCCGTTTGGATTCAGAACGGCTTGCATTGAAATTTACTATTTTTTGCCAGGCATTCATTGTGGAACAAAAGTGATTTTCTCGGCGAATTAAGCATTTTGAGTAATTTCCCAATGGTTTCAGAACGGCTTGCATCAAAATTAACTATTTTTTGCCAGACATTCATTGTGGGAAAAAAGTGATTTTCTCGGCCAGTTCAGCAGTTTGAGAAATTTGCCGATGGGTTTCAGAACGACTTACATTGAAATTTACTATTTTTTGCCAGACATTCATTGTGGAACAAAAGTGATTTTCTCGGCGAGTTAAGCATTTTGAGTAATTTCCCGATTGGTTTCAGAACGGCTTGCATTGAAATTTACTATTTTTTGCCAGACATTCATTGTGGAACAAAAGTGATTTTCTCGGCGAGTTAAGCATTTTGAGTAATTTGCCGATTGGTTTCAGAACGGCTTGCATCACAATTAACTATTTTTTGCCAGGCATTCATTGTGGAACAAAAGTGATTTTCTCGGCGCGTTAAGCATTTTGAGTAATTTGCCGATTGGTTTCAGAACGGCCTGCATTGAAATTTACTATTTTTTGCCAGGCATTCATTGCGGAACAAAAGTGATTTTCTCGGCGAGTTAAGCATTTTGAGTAATTTGCCGATTGGTTTCAGAACGGCTTGCATTGAAATTTACTATTTTTTGCCAGACATTCATTGTGGGAAAAAAAGTGTTTTTCTCGACGAGTTAAGCATTTTGAGTAATTTGCCGATGGGTTTCAGAACGGCTTGCATCACAATTAACTATTTTTTGCCAGGCATTCATTGTGCAACAAAAGTGATTTTCTCGGCGAGTTAAGCATTTTGAGTAATTTGCCGATTGCTTTCAGAACGGCTTGCATTGAAATTTACTATTTTTTGCCAGACATTCATTGTGGAACAAAAGTGATTTTCTCGGCCAGTTCAGCAGTTTGAGAAACTTGCCGAAGGGTTTCAGAACGGCTTGCATTGAAATTTACTATTTATTGCCAGGCATTCATTGTGGAACAAAAGTGATTTTCTCGGCGCGTTAAGCATTTTGAGTAATTTGCCGATTGGTTTCAGAACGGCTTGCATTGAAATTTACTATATTTTGCCAGACATTCATTGTAGAACAAAAGTGATTTTCTCCCCGAGTTAAGCATTTTGAGTAATTTGCCGATTGGTTTCAGAACGGCTTGCATCACAATTAACTATTTTTTGCCAGGCATTCATTGTGAAACAAAAGTGATTTTCTCGGCGAATTAAGCATTTTGAGTAATTTGCCGATTGGTTTCAGAACGGCTTTCATCACAATTAACTATTTTTTGCCAGGCATTCATTGTGGAACAAAAGTGATTTTCTCGGCGCGTTAAGCATTTTGAGTAATTTGCCGATTGGTTTCAGAACGGCCTGCATTGAAATTTACTATTTTTTGCCAGGCATTCATTGCGGAACAAAAGTGATTTTCTCGGCGAGTTAAGCATTTTGAGTAATTTGCCGATTGGTTTCAGAACGGCTTGCATTGAAATTTACTATTTTTTGCCAGACATTCATTGTGGGAAAAAAGGGATTTTCACGCCGAGTTAAGCATTTTGAGTAATTTGCCGATTGGTTTCAGAACGGCTTGCATCACAATTAACTATTTTTTGCCAGGCATTCATTGTGGAACAAAAGTGATTTTCTCGGCGCGTTAAGCATTTTGAGTAATTTGCCGATTGGTTTCAGAACTGCTTGCATTGAAATTTACTGTTTTTTGCCAGACATTCATTGTGGAACAAAAGTGATTTTCTCGGCGAGTTAAGCATTTTGAGTAATTTGCCGATTGGTTTCAAACGGCTTGCATTGAAATTTACTATTTTTTGCCAGACATTCATTGTGGTAAAAAAGTGATTTTCACGCCGAGTTAAGCATTTTGAGTAATTTGCCGATGGGTTTCAGAACGGCTTGCATCAAAATTAACTATTTTTTGCCAGACATTCATTGTGGGAAAAAAGTGATTTTCTCGACGCGTTAAGCATTTTGAGTAATTTGCCGTTTGGATTCAGAACGGCTTGCATTGAAATTTACCAGTTTTTGCCAGGCATTCATTGTGGAACAAAAGTGATTTTCTCGGCGAATTAAGCATTTTGAGTAATTTCCCAATGGTTTCAGAACGGCTTGCATCAAAATTAACTATTTTTTGCCAGACATTCATTGTGGGAAAAAAGTGATTTTCTCGGCCAGTTCAGCAGTTTGAGAAATTTGCCGATGGGTTTCAGAACGACTTACATTGAAATTTACTATTTTT
Source organism: Scyliorhinus torazame (assembly GCF_047496885.1). Classification (NCBI taxonomy): domain Eukaryota; kingdom Metazoa; phylum Chordata; class Chondrichthyes; order Carcharhiniformes; family Scyliorhinidae; genus Scyliorhinus; species Scyliorhinus torazame. The sequence continues at coordinate 840,208 of NC_092711.1, read as the reverse complement.
TGCCAGACATTCATTGTGGAACAAAAGTGATTTTCTCGGCGAGTTAAGCATTTTGAGTAATTTCCCGATTGGTTTCAGAACGGCTTGCATTGAAATTTACTATTTTTTGCCAGACATTCATTGTGGAACAAAAGTGATTTTCTCGGCGAGTTAAGCATTTTGAGTAATTTGCCGATTGGTTTCAGAACGGCTTGCATCACAATTAACTATTTTTTGCCAGGCATTCATTGTGGAACAAAAGTGATTTTCTCGGCGCGTTAAGCATTTTGAGTAATTTGCCGATTGGTTTCAGAACGGCCTGCATTGAAATTTACTATTTTTTGCCAGGCATTCATTGCGGAACAAAAGTGATTTTCTCGGCGAGTTAAGCATTTTGAGTAATTTGCCGATTGGTTTCAGAACGGCTTGCATTGAAATTTACTATTTTTTGCCAGACATTCATTGTGGGAAAAAAAGTGTTTTTCTCGACGAGTTAAGCATTTTGAGTAATTTGCCGATGGGTTTCAGAACGGCTTGCATCACAATTAACTATTTTTTGCCAGGCATTCATTGTGCAACAAAAGTGATTTTCTCGGCGAGTTAAGCATTTTGAGTAATTTGCCGATTGCTTTCAGAACGGCTTGCATTGAAATTTACTATTTTTTGCCAGACATTCATTGTGGAACAAAAGTGATTTTCTCGGCCAGTTCAGCAGTTTGAGAAACTTGCCGATGGGTTTCAGAACGGCTTGCATTGAAATTTACTATTTATTGCCAGGCATTCATTGTGGAACAAAAGTGATTTTCTCGGCGCGTTAAGCATTTTGAGTAATTTGCCGATTGGTTTCAGAACGGCTTGCATTGAAATTTACTATATTTTGCCAGACATTCATTGTAGAACAAAAGTGATTTTCTCCCCGAGTTAAGCATTTTGAGTAATTTGCCGATTGGTTTCAGAACGGCTTGCATCACAATTAACTATTTTTTGCCAGGCATTCATTGTGAAACAAAAGTGATTTTCTCGGCGAATTAAGCATTTTGAGTAATTTGCCGATTGGTTTCAGAACGGCTTTCATCACAATTAACTATTTTTTGCCAGGCATTCATTGTGGAACAAAAGTGATTTTCTCGGCGCGTTAAGCATTTTGAGTAATTTGCCGATTGGTTTCAGAACGGCCTGCATTGAAATTTACTATTTTTTGCCAGGCATTCATTGCGGAACAAAAGTGATTTTCTCGGCGAGTTAAGCATTTTGAGTAATTTGCCGATTGGTTTCAGAACGGCTTGCATTGAAATTTACTATTTTTTGCCAGACATTCATTGTGGGAAAAAAGGGATTTTCACGCCGAGTTAAGCATTTTGAGTAATTTGCCGATGGGTTTCAGAACGGCTTGCATCAAAATTAACTATTTTTTGCCAGACATTCATTGTGGGAAAAAAGTGATTTTCTCGACGCGTTAAGCATTTTGAGTAATTTGCCGATTGGTTTCAGAACGGCTTGCATTGAAATTTACTATTTTTTGCCAGGCATTCATTGTGGAACAAAAGTGATTTTCTCGGCGAATTAAGCATTTTGAGTAATTTCCCAATGGTTTCAGAACGGCTTGCATCAAAATTAACTATTTTTTGCCAGACATTCATTGTGGGAAAAAAGTGATTTTCTCGGCCAGTTCAGCAGTTTAAGAAATTTGCCGATTGGTTTCAGAACGGCTTGCATCACAATTAACTATTTTTTGCCAGGCATTCATTGTGGAACAAATGTGATGTTCTCGGCGAGTTAAGCATTTTGAGTAATTTGCCGATTGGTTTCAGAACGGCTTGCATTGAAATTTACTATTTTTTGCCAGACATTCATTATGGAACAAAAGTGATTTTCTCGGCGAGTTAAGCATTTAGAGTAATTTGCCGATTGGTTTCAGAACGGCTTGCATCACAATTAACTATTTTTTGCCAGGCATTCATTGTGGAACAAAAGTGATTTTCTCGGCGCGTTAAGCATTTTGAGTAATTTGCCGATTGGTTTCAGAACTGCTTGCATTGAAATTTACTGTTTTTTGCCAGACATTCATTGTGGAACAAAAGTGATTTTCTCGGCGAGTTAAGCATTTTGAGTAATTTGCCGATTGGTTTCAAACGGCTTGCATTGAAATTTACTATTTTTTGCCAGACATTCATTGTGGTAAAAAAGTGATTTTCACGCCGAGTTAAGCATTTTGAGTAATTTGCCGATGGGTTTCAGAACGGCTTGCATCAAAATTAACTATTTTTTGCCAGACATTCATTGTGGGAAAAAAGTGATTTTCTCGACGCGTTAAGCATTTTGAGTAATTTGCCGATTGGTTTCAGAACGGCTTGCATTGAAATTTACAATTTTTTGCCAGGCATTCATTGCGGAACAAAAGTGATTTTCTCGGCGAGTTAAGCATTTTGAGTAATTTGCCGATTGGTTTCAGAACGGCTTGCATTGAAATTTACTATTTTTTGCCAGACATTCATTGTGGGAAAAAAGTGATTTTCTCGGCGAGTTAAGCATTTTGAGTAATTTGCCGATGGGTTTCAGAACGGCTTGCATTGAAATTTACTGTTTTTTGCCAGACATTCATTGTGGAACAAAAGTGATTTTCTCGGCCAGTTCAGCAGTTTGAGAAACTTGCCGATGGGTTTCAGAACGGCTTGCATTGAAATTTACTATTTATTGCCAGGCATTCATTGTGGAACAAAAGTGATTTTCTCGGCGCGTTAAGCATTTTGAGTAATTTGCCGATTGGTTTCAGAACGGCTTGCATTGAAATTTACTATATTTTGCCAGACATTCATTGTAGAACAAAAGTGATTTTCTCCCCGAGTTAAGCATTTTGAGTAATTTGCCGATTGGTTTCAGAACGGCTTGCATCACAATTAACTATTTTTTGCCAGGCATTCATTGTGAAACAAAAGTGATTTTCTCGGCGAATTAAGCATTTTGAGTAATTTGCCGATTGGTTTCAGAACGGCTTGCATCACAATTAACTATTTTTTGCCAGGCATTCATTGTGGACAAAAGTGATTTTCTCGGCGCGTTAAGCATTTTGAGTAATTTGCCGATTGGTTTCAGAACGGCCTGCATTGAAATTTACTATTTTTTGCCAGGCATTCATTGCGGAACAAAAGTGATTTTCTCGGCGAGTTAAGCATTTTGAGTAATTTGCCGATTGGTTTCAGAACGGCTTGCATTGAAATTTACTATTTTTTGCCAGACATTCATTGTGGGAAAAAAAGTGATTTTCTCGGCGAGTTAAGCATTTTGAGTAATTTGCCGATGGGTTTCAGAACGGCTTGCATCACAATTAACTATTTTTTGCCAGGCATTCATTGTGCAACAAAAGTGATTTTCTCGGCGAGTTAAGCATTTTGAGTAATTTGCCGATTGCTTTCAGAACGGCTTGCATTGAAATTAACTATTTTTTGCCAGACATTGATTGTGCAACAAAAGTGATTTTCTCGCCGAGTTAAGCATTTTGAGTAAATTGCCGATTGATTTCAGAACGGCTTGCATCACAATTAACTATTTTTTGCCAGGCATTCATTGTGGGGAAAAATGGATTTTCTACGGCGAGTTAAGCATTTTGAGTAATTTGCGGATGGGTTTCAGAACGGCTTGCATCAAAATTAACTATTTTTTGCCAGACATTCATTGTGGGAATAAAGTGTTTTTCTCGGCGAGTTAAGCATTTTGAGTAATTTGCCGATTGGTTTCAGAACGGCTTGCATCACAATTAACTATTTTTTGCCAGGCATTCATTGTGGAACAAAAGTGATTTTCTCGGCGCGTTAAGCATTTTGAGTAATTTGCCGATTGGTTTCAGAACTGCTTGCATTGAAATTTACTGTTTTTTGCCAGACATTCATTGTGGAACAAAAGTGATTTTCTCGGCGTGTTAAGCATTTTGAGTAATTTGCCGATTGGTTTCAAACGGCTTGCATTGAAATTTGCTATTTTTTGCCAGACATTCATTGTGGTAAAAAAGTGATTTTCACGCCGAGTTAAGCATTTTGAGTAATTTGCCGATGGATTTCAGAACGGCTTGCATCAAAATTAACTATTTTTTGCCAGACATTCATTGTGGGAAAAAAGTGATTTTCTCGACGCGTTAAGCATTTTGAGTAATTTGCCGATTGGTTTCAGAACGGCTTGCATTGAAATTTACTATTTTTTGCCAGGCATTCATTGTGGAACAAAAGTGATTTTCTCGGCGAATTAAGCATTTTGAGTAATTTCCCAATGGTTTCAGAACGGCTTGCATCAAAATTAACTATTTGTTGCCAGGCATTCATTGTGGGAAAAAAGTGATTTTCTCGGCCAGTTCAGCAGTTTGAGAAATTTGCCGATGGGTTTCAGAACGACTTACATTGAAATTTACTATTTTTTGCCAGACATTCATTGTGTAACAAAAGTGATTTTCTCGGCGAGTTAAGCATTTTGAATAATTTCCCGATTGGTTTCAGAACGGCTTGCATTGAAATTTACTATTTTTTGCCAGACATTCATTGTGGAACAAAAGTGATTTTCTCGGCGAGTTAAGCATTTTGAGTAATTTGCCGATTGGTTTCAGAACGGCTTGCATCACAATTAACTATTTTTTGCCAGGCATTCATTGTGGAACAAAAGTGATTTTCTCGGCGCGTTAAGCATTTTGAGTAATTTGCCGATTGGTTTCAGAACGGCTTGCATCACAATTAACTATTTTTTGCCAGGCATTCATTGCGGAACAAAAGTGATTTTCTCGGCGAGTTAAGCATTTTGAGTAATTTGCCGATTGGTTTCAGAACGGTTTGCATTGAAATTTACTATTTTTTGCCAGACATTCATTGTGGGAAAAAAAGTGTTTTTCTCGACGAGTTAAGCATTTTGAGTAATTTGCCGATGGGTTTCTGAACGGCTTGCATTGAAATTTACTATTTTTTGCCAGACATTGATTGTGGAACAAAAGTGATTTTCTCGCCGAGTTAAGCATTTTGAGTAAATTGCCGATTGATTTCAGAACGGCTTGCATCACAATTAACTATTTTTTGCCAGGCATTCATTGTGGGGAAAAATGGATTTTCTACGGCGAGTTAAGCATTTTGAGTAATTTGCGGATGGGTTTCAGAACGGCTTGCATCAAAATTAACTATTTTTTGCCAGACATTCATTGTGGGAATAAAGTGTTTTTCTCGGCGAGTTAAGCATTTTGAGTAATTTGCCGATTGGTTTCAGAACGGCTTGCATCACAATTAACTATTTTTTGCCAGGCATTCATTGTGGAACAAATGTGATGTTCTCGGCGAGTTAAGCATTTTGAGTAATTTGCCGATTGGTTTCAGAACGGCTTGCATTGAAATTTACTATTTTTTGCCAGACATTCATTATGGAACAAAAGTGATTTTCTCGGCGAGTTAAGCATTTTGAGTAATTTGCCGATTGGTTTCAGAACGGCTTGCATCACAATTAACTATTTTTTGCCAGGCATTCATTGTGGAACAAAAGTGATTTTCTCGGCGCGTTAAGCATTTTGAGTAATTTGCCGATTGGTTTCTGAACTGCTTGCATTGAAATTTACTGTTTTTTGCCAGACATTCATTGTGGAACAAAAGTGATTTTCTCGGCGAGTTAAGCATTTTGAGTAATTTGCCGATTGGTTTCAAACGGCTTGCATTGAAATTTACTATTTTTTGCCAGACATTCATTGTGGTAAAAAAGTGATTTTCACGCCGAGTTAAGCATTTTGAGTAATTTGCCGATGGGTTTCAGAACGGCTTGCATCAAAATTAACTATTTTTTGCCAGACATTCATTGTGGGAATAAAGTGTTTTTCTCGGCGAGTTAAGCATTTTGAGTAAATTGCCGATTGATTTCAGAACGGCTTGCATCACAATTAACTATTTTTTGCCAGGCATTCATTGTGGGGAAAAATGGATTTTCTACGGCGAGTTAAGCATTTTGAGTAATTTGCGGATGGGTTTCAGAACGGCTTGCATCAAAATTAACTATTTTTTGCCAGACATTCATTGTGGGAATAAAGTGTTTTTCTCGGCGAGTTAAGCATTTTGAGTAATTTGCCGATTGGTTTCAGAACGGCTTGCATCACAATTAACTATTTTTTGCCAGGCATTCATTGTGGAACAAAAGTGATTTTCTCGGCGCGTTAAGCATTTTGAGTAATTTGCCGATTGGTTTCAGAACTGCTTGCATTGAAATTTACTGTTTTTTGCCAGACATTCATTGTGGAACAAAAGTGATTTTCTCGGCGAGTTAAGCATTTTGAGTAATTTGCCGATTGGTTTCAAACGGCTTGCATTGAAATTTACTATTTTTTGCCAGACATTCATTGTGGTAAAAAAGTGATTTTCACGCCGAGTTAAGCATTTTGAGTAATTTGCCGATGGGTTTCAGAACGGCTTGCATCAAAATTAACTATTTTTTGCCAGACATTCATTGTGGGAAAAAAGTGATTTTCTCGACGCGTTAAGCATTTTGAGTAATTTGCCGTTTGGATTCAGAACGGCTTGCATTGAAATTTACTATTTTTTGCCAGGCATTCATTGTGGAACAAAAGTGATTTTCTCGGCGAATTAAGCATTTTGAGTAATTTCCCAATGGTTTCAGAACGGCTTGCATCAAAATTAACTATTTTTTGCCAGACATTCATTGTGGGAAAAAAGTGATTTTCTCGGCCAGTTCAGCAGTTTGAGAAATTTGCCGATGGGTTTCAGAACGACTTACATTGAAATTTACTATTTTTTGCCAGACATTCATTGTGGAACAAAAGTGATTTTCTCGGCGAGTTAAGCATTTTGAGTAATTTCCCGATTGGTTTCAGAACGGCTTGCATTGAAATTTACTATTTTTTGCCAGACATTCATTGTGGAACAAAAGTGATTTTCTCGGCGAGTTAAGCATTTTGAGTAATTTGCCGATTGGTTTCAGAACGGCTTGCATCACAATTAACTATTTTTTGCCAGGCATTCATTGTGGAACAAAAGTGATTTTCTCGGCGCGTTAAGCATTTTGAGTAATTTGCCGATTGGTTTCAGAACGGCCTGCATTGAAATTTACTATTTTTTGCCAGGCATTCATTGCGGAACAAAAGTGATTTTCTCGGCGAGTTAAGCATTTTGAGTAATTTGCCGATTGGTTTCAGAACGGCTTGCATTGAAATTTACTATTTTTTGCCAGACATTCATTGTGGGAAAAAAAGTGTTTTTCTCGACGAGTTAAGCATTTTGAGTAATTTGCCGATGGGTTTCAGAACGGCTTGCATCACAATTAACTATTTTTTGCCAGGCATTCATTGTGCAACAAAAGTGATTTTCTCGGCGAGTTAAGCATTTTGAGTAATTTGCCGATTGCTTTCAGAACGGCTTGCATTGAAATTTACTATTTTTTGCCAGACATTGATTGTGGAACAAAAGTGATTTTCTCGCCGAGTTAAGCATTTTGAGTAAATTGCCGATTGATTTCAGAACGGCTTGCATCACAATTAACTATTTTTTGCCAGGCATTCATTGTGGGGAAAAATGGATTTTCTACGGCGAGTTAAGCATTTTGAGTAATTTGCGGATGGGTTTCAGAACGGCTTGCATCAAAATTAACTATTTTTTGCCAGACATTCATTGTGGGAATAAAGTGTTTTTCTCGGCGAGTTAAGCATTTTGAGTAATTTGCCGATTGGTTTCAGAACGGCTTGCATCACAATTAACTATTTTTTGCCAGGCATTCATTGTGGAACAAATGTGATGTTCTCGGCGAGTTAAGCATTTTGAGTAATTTGCCGATTGGTTTCAGAACGGCTTGCATTGAAATTTACTATTTTTTGCCAGACATTCATTATGGAACAAAAGTGATTTTCTCGGCGAGTTAAGCATTTTGAGTAATTTGCCGATTGGTTTCAGAACGGCTTGCATCACAATTAACTATTTTTTGCCAGGCATTCATTGTGGAACAAAAGTGATTTTCTCGGCGCGTTAAGCATTTTGAGTAATTTGCCGATTGGTTTCTGAACTGCTTGCATTGAAATTTACTGTTTTTTGCCAGACATTCATTGTGGAACAAAAGTGATTTTCTCGGCGAGTTAAGCATTTTGAGTAATTTGCCGATTGGTTTCAAACGGCTTGCATTGAAATTTACTATTTTTTGCCAGACATTCATTGTGGTAAAAAAGTGATTTTCACGCCGAGTTAAGCATTTTGAGTAATTTGCCGATGGGTTTCAGAACGGCTTGCATCAAAATTAACTATTTTTTGCCAGACATTCATTGTGGGAATAAAGTGTTTTTCTCGGCGAGTTAAGCATTTTGAGTAAATTGCCGATTGATTTCAGAACGGCTTGCATCACAATTAACTATTTTTTGCCAGGCATTCATTGTGGGGAAAAATGGATTTTCTACGGCGAGTTAAGCATTTTGAGTAATTTGCGGATGGGTTTCAGAACGGCTTGCATCAAAATTAACTATTTTTTGCCAGACATTCATTGTGGGAATAAAGTGTTTTTCTCGGCGAGTTAAGCATTTTGAGTAATTTGCCGATTGGTTTCAGAACGGCTTGCATCACAATTAACTATTTTTTGCCAGGCATTCATTGTGGAACAAAAGTGATTTTCTCGGCGCGTTAAGCATTTTGAGTAATTTGCCGATTGGTTTCAGAACTGCTTGCATTGAAATTTACTGTTTTTTGCCAGACATTCATTGTGGAACAAAAGTGATTTTCTCGGCGAGTTAAGCATTTTGAGTAATTTGCCGATTGGTTTCAAACGGCTTGCATTGAAATTTACTATTTTTTGCCAGACATTCATTGTGGTAAAAAAGTGATTTTCACGCCGAGTTAAGCATTTTGAGTAATTTGCCGATGGGTTTCAGAACGGCTTGCATCAAAATTAACTATTTTTTGCCAGACATTCATTGTGGGAAAAAAGTGATTTTCTCGACGCGTTAAGCATTTTGAGTAATTTGCCGTTTGGATTCAGAACGGCTTGCATTGAAATTTACTATTTTTTGCCAGGCATTCATTGTGGAACAAAAGTGATTTTCTCGGCGAATTAAGCATTTTGAGTAATTTCCCAATGGTTTCAGAACGGCTTGCATCAAAATTAACTATTTTTTGCCAGACATTCATTGTGGGAAAAAAGTGATTTTCTCGGCCAGTTCAGCAGTTTGAGAAATTTGCCGATGGGTTTCAGAACGACTTACATTGAAATTTACTATTTTTTGCCAGACATTCATTGTGGAACAAAAGTGATTTTCTCGGCGAGTTAAGCATTTTGAGTAATTTCCCGATTGGTTTCAGAACGGCTTGCATTGAAATTTACTATTTTTTGCCAGACATTCATTGTGGAACAAAAGTGATTTTCTCGGCGAGTTAAGCATTTTGAGTAATTTGCCGATTGGTTTCAGAACGGCTTGCATCACAATTAACTATTTTTTGCCAGGCATTCATTGTGGAACAAAAGTGATTTTCTCGGCGCGTTAAGCATTTTGAGTAATTTGCCGATTGGTTTCAGAACGGCCTGCATTGAAATTTACTATTTTTTGCCAGGCATTCATTGCGGAACAAAAGTGATTTTCTCGGCGAGTTAAGCATTTTGAGTAATTTGCCGATTGGTTTCAGAACGGCTTGCATTGAAATTTACTATTTTTTGCCAGACATTCATTGTGGGAAAAAAAGTGTTTTTCTCGACGAGTTAAGCATTTTGAGTAATTTGCCGATGGGTTTCAGAACGGCTTGCATCACAATTAACTATTTTTTGCCAGGCATTCATTGTGCAACAAAAGTGATTTTCTCGGCGAGTTAAGCATTTTGAGTAATTTGCCGATTGCTTTCAGAACGGCTTGCATTGAAATTTACTATTTTTTGCCAGACATTGATTGTGGAACAAAAGTGATTTTCTCGCCGAGTTAAGCATTTTGAGTAAATTGCCGATTGATTTCAGAACGGCTTGCATCACAATTAACTATTTTTTGCCAGGCATTCATTGTGGGGAAAAATGGATTTTCTACGGCGAGTTAAGCATTTTGAGTAATTTGCGGATGGGTTTCAGAACGGCTTGCATCAAAATTAACTATTTTTTGCCAGACATTCATTGTGGGAATAAAGTGTTTTTCTCGGCGAGTTAAGCATTTTGAGTAATTTGCCGATTGGTTTCAGAACGGCTTGCATCACAATTAACTATTTTTTGCCAGGCATTCATTGTGGAACAAATGTGATGTTCTCGGCGAGTTAAGCATTTTGAGTAATTTGCCGATTGGTTTCAGAACGGCTTGCATTGAAATTTACTATTTTTTGCCAGACATTCATTATGGAACAAAAGTGATTTTCTCGGCGAGTTAAGCATTTTGAGTAATTTGCCGATTGGTTTCAGAACGGCTTGCATCACAATTAACTATTTTTTGCCAGGCATTCATTGTGGAACAAATGTGATGTTCTCGGCGAGTTAAGCATTTTGAGTAATTTGCCGATTGGTTTCAGAACGGCTTGCATTGAAATTTACTATTTTTTGCCAGACATTCATTATGGAACAAAAGTGATTTTCTCGGCGAGTTAAGCATTTAGAGTAATTTGCCGATTGGTTTCAGAACGGCTTGCATCACAATTAACTATTTTTTGCCAGGCATTCATTGTGGAACAAAAGTGATTTTCTCGGCGCGTTAAGCATTTTGAGTAATTTGCCGATTGGTTTCAGAACTGCTTGCATTGAAATTTACTGTTTTTTGCCAGACATTGATTGTGGAACAAAAGTGATTTTCTCGCCGAGTTAAGCATTTTGAGTAAATTGCCGATTGATTTCAGAACGGCTTGCATCACAATTAACTATTTTTTGCCAGGCATTCATTGTGGGGAAAAATGGATTTTCTACGGCGAGTTAAGCATTTTGAATAATTTGCGGGTGGGTTTCAGAACGGCTTGCATCAAAATTAACTATTTTTTGCCAGACATTCATTGTGGGAATAAAGTGTTTTTCTCGGCGAGTTAAGCATTTTGAGTAATTTGCCGATTGGTTTCAGAACGGCTTGCATCACAATTAACTATTTTTTGCCAGGCATTCATTGTGGAACAAAAGTGATTTTCTCGGCGCGTTAAGCATTTTGAGTAATTTGCCGATTGGTTTCAGAACTGCTTGCATTGAAATTTACTGTTTTTTGCCAGACATTCATTGTGGAACAAAAGTGATTTTCTCGGCGAGTTAAGCATTTTGAGTAATTTGCCGATTGGTTTCAAACGGCTTGCATTGAAATTTACTATTTTTTGCCAGACATTCATTGTGGTAAAAAAGTGATTTTCACGCCGAGTTAAGCATTTTGAGTAATTTGCCGATGGGTTTCAGAACGGCTTGCATCAAAATTAACTATTTTTCGCCAGACATTCATTGTGGGAATAAAGTGTTTTTCTCGGCGAGTTAAGCATTTTGAGTAAATTGCCGATTGATTTCAGAACGGCTTGCATCACAATTAACTATTTTTTGCCAGGCATTCATTGTGGGGAAAAATGGATTTTCTACGGCGAGTTAAGCATTTTGAGTAATTTGCGGATGGGTTTCAGAACGGCTTGCATCTAAATTAACTATTTTTTGCCAGACATTCATTGTGGGAATAAAGTGTTTTTCTCGGCGAGTTAAGCATTTTGAGTAATTTGCCGATTGGTTTCAGAACGGCTTGCATCACAATTAACTATTTTTTGCCAGGCATTCATTGTGGAACAAAAGTGATTTTCTCGGCGCGTTAAGCATTTTGAGTAATTTGCCGATTGGTTTCAGAACTGCTTGCATTGAAATTTACTGTTTTTTGCCAGACATTCATTGTGGAACAAAAGTGATTTTCTCGGCGAGTTAAGCATTTTGAGTAATTTGCCGATTGGTTTCAAACGGCTTGCATTGAAATTTACTATTTTTTGCCAGACATTCATTGTGGTAAAAAAGTGATTTTCACGCCGAGTTAAGCATTTTGAGTAATTTGCCGATGGGTTTCAGAACGGCTTGCATCAAAATTAACTATTTTTTGCCAGACATTCATTGTGGGAAAAAAGTGATTTTCTCGACGCGTTAAGCATTTTGAGTAATTTGCCGATTGGTTTCAGAACGGCTTGCATTGAAATTTACTATTTTTTGCCAGGCATTCATTGTGGAACAAAAGTGATTTTCTCGGCGAATTAATCATTTTGAGTAATTTCCCAATGGTTTCAGAACGGCTTGCATCAAAATTAACTATTTTTTGCCAGACATTCATTGTGGCAAAAAAGTGATTTTCTCGGCCAGTTCAGCAGTTTGAGAAATTTGCCGATGGGTTTCAGAACGACTTACATTGAAATTTACTATTTTTTGCCAGACATTCATTGTGGAACAAAAGTGATTTTCTCGGCGAGTTAAGCATTTTGAGTAATTTCCCGATTGGTTTCAGAACGGCTTGCATTGAAATTTACTATTTTTTGCCAGACATTCATTGTGGAACAAAAGTGATTTTCTCGGCGAGTTAAGCATTTTGAGTAATTTGCCGATTGGTTTCAGAACGGCTTGCATCACAATTAACTATTTTTTGCCAGGCATTCATTGTGGAACAAAAGTGATTTTCTCGGCGCGTTAAGCATTTTGAGTAATTTGCCGATTGGTTTCAGAACGGCCTGCATTGAAATTTACTATTTTTTGCCAGGCATTCATTGCGGAACAAAAGTGATTTTCTCGGCGAGTTAAGCATTTTGAGTAATTTGCCGATTGGTTTCAGAACGGCTTGCATTGAAATTTACTATTTTTTGCCAGACATTCATTGTGGGAAAAAAAGTGTTTTTCTCGACGAGTTAAGCATTTTGAGTAATTTGCCGATGGGTTTCAGAACGGCTTGCATCACAATTAACTATTTTTTGCCAGGCATTCATTGTGCAACAAAAGTGATTTTCTCGGCGAGTTAAGCATTTTGAGTAATTTGCCGATTGCTTTCAGAACGGCTTGCATTGAAATTTACTATTTTTTGCCAGACATTGATTGTGGAACAAAAGTGATTTTCTCGCCGAGTTAAGCATTTTGAGTAAATTGCCGATTGATTTCAGAACGGCTTGCATCACAATTAACTATTTTTTGCCAGGCATTCATTGTGGGGAAAAATGGATTTTCTACGGCGAGTTAAGCATTTTGAGTAATTTGCGGATGGGTTTCAGAACGGCTTGCATCAAAATTAACTATTTTTTGCCAGACATTCATTGTGGGAATAAAGTGTTTTTCTCGGCGAGTTAAGCATTTTGAGTAATTTGCCGATTGGTTTCAGAACGGCTTGCATCACAATTAACTATTTTTTGCCAGGCATTCATTGTGGAACAAATGTGATGTTCTCGGCGAGTTAAGCATTTTGAGTAATTTGCCGATTGGTTTCAGAACGGCTTGCATTGAAATTTACTATTTTTTGCCAGACATTCATTATGGAACAAAAGTGATTTTCTCGGCGAGTTAAGCATTTAGAGTAATTTGCCGATTGGTTTCAGAACGGCTTGCATCACAATTAACTATTTTTTGCCAGGCATTCATTGTGGAACAAAAGTGATTTTCTCGGCGCGTTAAGCATTTTGAGTAATTTGCCGATTGGTTTCAGAACTGCTTGCATTGAAATTTACTGTTTTTTGCCAGACATTCATTGTGGAACAAAAGTGATTTTCTCGGCGAGTTAAGCATTTTGAGTAATTTGCCGATTGGTTTCAAACGGCTTGCATTGAAATTTACTATTTTTTGCCAGACATTCATTGTGGTAAAAAAGTGATTTTCACGCCGAGTTAAGCATTTTGAGTAATTTGCCGATGGGTTTCAGAACGGCTTGCATCAAAATTAACTATTTTTTGCCAGACATTCATTGTGGGAAAAAAGTGATTTTCTCGACGCGTTAAGCATTTTGAGTAATTTGCCGATTGCTTTCAAACGGCTTGCATTGAAATTTACTATTTTTTGCCAGACATTGATTGTGGAACAAAAGTGATTTTCTCGCCGAGTTAAGCATTTTGAGTAAATTGCCGATTGATTTCAGAACGGCTTGCATCACAATTAACTATTTTTTGCCAGGCATTCATTGTGGGGAAAAATGGATTTTCTACGGCGAGTTAAGCATTTTGAGTAATTTGCGGATGGGTTTCAGAACGGCTTGCATCAAAATTAACTATTTTTTGCCAGACATTCATTGTGGGAATAAAGTGTTTTTCTCGGCGAGTTAAGCATTTTGAGTAATTTGCCGATTGGTTTCAGAACGGCTTGCATCACAATTAACTATTTTTTGCCAGGCATTCATTGTGGAACAAATGTGATGTTCTCGGCGAGTTAAGCATTTTGAGTAATTTGCCGATTGGTTTCAGAACGGCTTGCATTGAAATTTACTATTTTTTGCCAGACATTCATTATGGAACAAAAGTGATTTTCTCGGCGAGTTAAGCATTTAGAGTAATTTGCCGATTGGTTTCAGAACGGCTTGCATCACAATTAACTATTTTTTGCCAGGCATTCATTGTGGAACAAAAGTGATTTTCTCGGCGCGTTAAGCATTTTGAGTAATTTGCCGATTGGTTTCAGAACTGCTTGCATTGAAATTTACTGTTTTTTGCCAGACATTCATTGTGGAACAAAAGTGATTTTCTCGGCGAGTTAAGCATTTTGAGTAATTTGCCGATTGGTTTCAAACGGCTTGCATTGAAATTTACTATTTTTTGCCAGACATTCATTGTGGTAAAAAAGTGATTTTCACGCCGAGTTAAGCATTTTGAGTAATTTGCCGATGGGTTTCAGAACGGCTTGCATCAAAATTAACTATTTTTCGCCAGACATTCATTGTGGGAATAAAGTGTTTTTCTCGGCGAGTTAAGCATTTTGAGTAATTTGCCGATTGGTTTCAGAACGGCTTGCATTGAAATTTACTATTTTTTGCCAGGCATTCATTGTGGAACAAAAGTGATTTTCTCGGCGAGTTAAGCATTTAGAGTAATTTGCCGATTGGTTTCAGAACGGCTTGCATCACAATTAACTATTTTTTGCCAGGCATTCATTGTGGAACAAAAGTGATTTTCTCGGCGCGTTAAGCATTTTGAGTAATTTGCCGATTGGTTTCAGAACTGCTTGCATTGAAATTTACTGTTTTTTGCCAGACATTCATTGTGGAACAAAAGTGATTTTCTCGGCGAGTTAAGCATTTTGAGTAATTTGCCGATTGGTTTCAAACGGCTTGCATTGAAATTTACTATTTTTTGCCAGACATTCATTGTGGTAAAAAAGTGATTTTCACGCCGAGTTAAGCATTTTGAGTAATTTGCCGATGGGTTTCAGAACGGCTTGCATCAAAATTAACTATTTTTTGCCAGACATTCATTGTGGGAAAAAAGTGATTTTCTCGACGCGTTAAGCATTTTGAGTAATTTGCCGATTGCTTTCAGAACGGCTTGCATTGAAATTTACTATTTTTTGCCAGCCATTGATTGTGGAACAAAAGTGATTTTCTCGCCGAGTTAAGCATTTTGAGTAAATTGCCGATTGATTTCAGAACGGCTTGCATCACAATTAACTATTTTTTGCCAGGCATTCATTGTGGGGAAAAATGGATTTTCTACGGCGAGTTAAGCATTTTGAGTAATTTGCGGATGGGTTTCAGAACGGCTTGCATCAAAATTAACTATTTTTTGCCAGACATTCATTGTGGGAATAAAGTGTTTTTCTCGGCGAGTTAAGCATTTTGAGTAATTTGCCGATTGGTTTCAGAACGGCTTGCATCACAATTAACTATTTTTTGCCAGGCATTCATTGTGGAACAAATGTGATGTTCTCGGCGAGTTAAGCATTTTGAGTAATTTGCCGATTGGTTTCAGAACGGCTTGCATTGAAATTTACTATTTTTTGCCAGACATTCATTATGGAACAAAAGTGATTTTCTCGGCGAGTTAAGCATTTAGAGTAATTTGCCGATTGGTTTCAGAACGGCTTGCATCACAATTAACTATTTTTTGCCAGGCATTCATTGTGGAACAAAAGTGATTTTCTCGGCGCGTTAAGCATTTTGAGTAATTTGCCGATTGGTTTCAGAACTGCTTGCATTGAAATTTACTGTTTTTTGCCAGACATTCATTGTGGTAGAAAAGTGATTTTCTCGGCGAGTTTAGCATTTTGAGTAATTTGCCGATTGCTTTCAGAACGGCTTGATTTGAAATTAACCAATTTTTGCCAGACATTCATTGTGGAACAAAAGTGATTTTCTCGGCGAGTTAAGCATTTTGAGTAATTTGCCGATAGGTTTCAGAACGGCTGGCATCACGATTAACTATTTTTTGCCAGTCATTCATTGTGAAACAAAAGTGATTTTCTCGGCGAATTAAGCATTTTGAGTAATTTGCCGATTGGTTTCAGAACGGCTTGCATCAAAATTAACTATTTTTTGCCAGACATTCATTGTGGGAAAAAAGTGATTTTTCTCGGCCAGTTCAGCAGTTTGAGAAATTTGTCCATGGGTTTCAGAACGGCTTGCATTGAAATTTTCTATTTTTTGCCAGACATTCATTGTGGAACAAAAGTGATTTTCTCGGCGAGTTAATCATTTTGAGTAATTTGCCGATTGTTTTCAGAACGGCTTGCATCACAATTAACTATTTTTTGCCAGGCATTCATTGTGGAACAAAAGTGATTTTTTGGGCGCGTTAAGCATTTTGAGTAATTTGCCGATTGGTTTCAGAACGGCTTGCATTGAAATTTAGTATTTTTTACTAGACATTCATTGTGGAACAAAAGTGATTTTCTCGGCGAATTAAGCATTTTGAGTAATTTGCCGATTGGTTTCAGAACGGCTTGCATTGAAATTTACTATTTTTTGCCAGGCATTCATTGTGGAACAAAAGTGATTTTCTCGACGAGTTAAGCATTTTGAGTAATTTGCCGATTGCTTTCAGAACGGCTTGCATTGAAATTTTCTATATTTTGCCAGACATTCATTGTGGAACAAAAGTGATTTTCTCCCCGAGTTAAGCATTTTGAGTAATTTGCCGATGGGTTTCAGAACGGCTTGCATTGAAATTTACTATTTTTTGCCAGACATTCATTGTGGAACAAAAGTGATTTTCTCGGCGAGTTAAGCATTTTGAGTAATTTGCCGATTGGTTTCAGAACGGCTTGCATTGAAATTTACTATTTTTTGCCAGACATTCATTGTGGAACAAAAGTGATTTTCTTGGCGAGTTAAGCATTTTGAGAAATTTGCCGATTGGTTTCAGAACGGCTTGCATCACAATTAACTATTTTTTGCCAGGCATTCATTGTGCAACAAAAGTGATTTTCTCGGCGAGTTAAGCATTTTGAGTAATTTGCCGATTGCTTTCAGAACGGCTTGCATTGAAATTTACTATTTTTTGCCAGACATTCATTGTGGAACAAAAGTGATTTTCTCGGCGAGTTAAGCATTTTGAGTAAATTGCCGATCGATTTCATAACGGCTTGCATCACAATTAACTATTTTTTGCCAGGCATTCATTGTGGGAAAAAAGTGATTTTCTACGGCGAGTTAAGCATTTTGAGTAATTTGCCGATTGGTTTCAGAACGGCTTGCATCACAATTAACTATTTTTTGCCAGGCATTCATTGTGGAACAAAAGTGATTTTCTCGGCGAGTTATGCATTTTGAGTAATTTGCCGATGGGGTTCAGAACGGCTTGCATTGAAATTTACTATTTTTTGCCAGACATTCATTGTGGAACAAAAGTGATTTTCTCGGCGAGTTAAGCATTTTGAGTAAATTGCCGATCGATTTCATAACGGCTTGCATCACAATTAACTATTTTTTGCCAGACATTCATTGTGGAACAAAAGTGATTTTCTCGGCGAGTTATGCATTTTGAGTAATTTGCCGATGGGTTTCAGAACGGCTTGCATTGAAATTTACTATTTTTTGCCAGACATTCATTGTGGAACAAAAGTGATTTTCTCGGCGAGTTAAGCATTTTGAGTAAATTGCCAATCGATTTCATAACGGCTTGCATCACAATTAACTATTTTTTGCCAGGCATTCATTGTGGGAAAAAAGTGATTTTCTACGGCGAGTTAAGCATTTTGTGTAATTTGCCGATTGGTTTCAGAACGGCTTGCATCACAATGAACTATTTTTTGCCAGGCATTCATTGTGGAACAAAAGTGATTTTCTCGGCGAGTTAAGCATTTTGAGTAATTTGCCGATGGGTTTCAGAACGGCTTGCATTGAAGTTTACTATTTTTTGCCAGACATTCATTGTGGTAGAAAAGTGATTTTCTCGGCGAGTTTAGCATTTTGAGTAATTTGCCGATTGCTTTCAGAACGGCTTGATTTGAAATTAACTATTTTTTGCCAGACATTCATTGTGGAACAAAAGTGATTTTCTCGGCGAGTTAAGCATTTTGAGTAATTTGCCGATAGGTTTCAGAACGGCTGGCATCACGATTAACTATTTTTTGCCAGTCATTCATTGTGAAACAAAAGTGATTTTCTCGGCGAATTAAGCATTTTGAGTAATTTGCCGATTGGTTTCAGAACGGCTTGCATCAAAATTAACTATTTTTTGCCAGACATTCATTGTGGGAAAAAAGTGATTTTTCTCGGCCAGTTCAGCAGTTTGAGAAATTTGTCCATGGGTTTCAGAACGGCTTGCATTGAAATTTTCTATTTTTTGCCAGACATTCATTGTGGAACAAAAGTGATTTTCTCGGCGAGTTAATCATTTTGAGTAATTTGCCGATTGTTTTCAGAACGGCTTGCATCACAATTAACTATTTTTTGCCAGGCATTCATTGTGGAACAAAAGTGATTTTTTCGGCGCGTTAAGCATTTTGAGTAATTTGCCGATTGGTTTCAGAACGGCTTGCATTGAAATTTAGTATTTTTTGCTAGACATTCATTGTGGAACAAAAGTGATTTTCTCGGCGAATTAAGCATTTTGAGTAATTTGCCGATTGGTTTCAGAACGGCTTGCATTGAAATTTACTATTTTTTGCCAGGCATTCATTGTGGAACAAAAGTGATTTTCTCGACGAGTTAAGCATTTTGAGTAATTTGCCGATTGCTTTCAGAACGGCTTGCATTGAAATTTTCTATATTTTGCCAGACATTCATTGTGGAACAAAAGTGATTTTCTCCCCGAGTTAAGCATTTTGAGTAATTTGCCGATGGGTTTCAGAACGGCTTGCATCACAATTAACTATTTTTTGCCAGGCATTCATTGTGCAACAAAAGTGATTTTCTCGGCGAGTTAAGCATTTTGAGTAATTTGCCGATTGCTTTCAGAACGGCTTGCATTGAAATTTACTATTTTTTGCCAGACATTCATTGTGGAACAAAAGTGATTTTCTCGGCGAGTTAAGCATTTTGAGTAAATTGCCGATCGATTTCATAACGGCTTGCATCACAATTAACTATTTTTTGCCAGGCATTCATTGTGGGAAAAAAGTGATTTTCTACGGCGAGTTAAGCATTTTGAGTAATTTGCCGATTGGTTTCAGAACGGCTTGCATCACAATTAACTATTTTTTGCCAGGCATTCATTGTGGAACAAAAGTGATTTTCTCGGCGAGTTAAGCATTTTGAGTAATTTGCCGATGGGTTTCAGAACGGCTTGCATTGAAGTTTACTATTTTTTGCCAGACATTCATTGTGGTAGAAAAGTGATTTTCTCGGCGAGTTTAGCATTTTGAGTAATTTGCCGATTGCTTTCAGAACGGCTTGATTTGAAATTAACTATTTTTTGCCAGACATTCATTGTGGAACAAAAGTGATTTTCAAGGCGAGTTAAGCATTTTGAGTAATTTGCCGATTGGTTTCAGAACGGCTTGCATCACAATTAACTATTTTTTGCCAGGCATTCATTGTGGAACAAAAGTGATTTTCCCGGCGAGTTAAGCATTTTGAGTAATTTGCCGATTGCTTTCAGAACGGCTTGCATTGACATTTACTATTTTTTGCCAGACATTCGTTGTGGAACAAAAGTGATTTTCGCGGTGAGTTAAGCATTTTGAGTAATTTGCCGATTGGTTTCAGAACTGCTTGCATCACAATTGACTATTTTTTGCCAGGCATTCATTGTGGAACAAAAGTGATTTTCTCGGCGAATTAAGCATTTTGAGTAATTTGCCGATTGGTTTCAGAACTGCTTGCATCACAATTAACTATTTTTTGCCAGACATTCATTGTGGAACAAAAGTGATTTTCTCGGCGAGTTAAGCATTTTGAGTAATTAGCCGATTGGTTTCAGAACGGCTTGCATCACAATTAACTATTTTTTGCCAGGCATTCATTGTGGAACAAAAGTGATTTTCTCGGCGAGTTAAGCATTTTGAGTAATTTGCCGATGGGTTTCAGAACGGCTTGCATTGAAATTTACTATTTTTTGCCAGACATTCATTGTGGTAGAAAAGTGATTTTCTCGGCGAGTTAAGCATTTTGAGTAATTTGCCGATTGCTTTCAGAACGGCTTGATTTGAAATTTACTATTTTTTGCCAGACATTCATTGTGGAACAAAAGTGATTTTCTCGGCGAGTTAAGCATTTTGAGTAATTTGCCGATTGCTTTCAGAACGGCTTGCATTGACATTTACTATTTTTTGCCAGACATTCATTGTGGAACAAAAGTGATTTTCTCGGCGAGTTAAGCATTTTGAGTAATTTGCCGATTGGTTTCAGAACGGCTTGCATCACAATTGACTATTTTTTGCCAGACATTCATTGTGGAACGAAAGTGATTTTCTCGGCGAGTTAAGCCTTTTTTAGTAATTTGCCGATGGGTTTCAGAACGGCTTGCATTGAAATTTACTATTTTTTGCCAGGCATTCATTGTGGAACGAAAGTGATTTTCCCGGCGCGTTAAGCATTTTGAGTAATTTGGCGATTGATTTCAGAACGGATTCCATTGAAATTTACTATATTTTGCCAGACATTCATTGTGGGAAAAAGTGATTTTCTCGGCGAGTAAAGCATTTTGAGTAATTTGCCGATTGGTTTCAGAACGGCTTGCATTGAAATTTACTATTTTTTGCCAGACATTCATTGTGGAACAAAAGTGATTTTCTCGACGAGTTAAGCATTTTGAGTAATTTGCCGATTGGTTTCAGAACGGCTTGCATCACAATTAACTATTTTTTGCCAGGCATTCATTGTGGAACGAAAGTGATTTTCCCGGCGAGTTAAGCATTTTGAGTAATTTGCCGATTGCTTTCAGAACGGCTTGCATTGACATTTACTATTTTTTGCCAGACATTTATTGTGGGGAAAAAGTCGTTTTCTCGGCGAGTTAAGCATTTTGAGTAATTTGCTGATTGGTTTCAGAACGGCTTGCATCACAATTGACTATCTTTTGCCAGCCATTCATTGTGAAACAAAAGTGATTTTCTCGCCGAGTTAAGCATTTTGAGTAATTTGCCGATGGGTTTCAGAACGGCATGCACTGAAATTTACTATTTTTTGCCAGACATTGATTGTGGGAAAAAAGTGATTTTCTGGGCGAGTTAAGCATTTTGAGTAATTTGCCGATGGGTTTCAGAACGGCTTGCATTGAAATTTACTATTTTTTGCCAGCCATTCATTGTGGAACAAATGTGATTTTCTCGGCGAGTTAAGCATTTTGAGTAATTTGCCGATTGGTTTCAGAACGGCTTGCATTGAAATTTACTATTTTTTGCCAGGCATTCATTGCGGAACAAAAGTGATTTTCTCGGCGAGTTAAGCATTTTGAGTAATTTGCCGATTGGTTTCTGAACGGCTTGCATTGAAATTTACTATATTTTGCCAGACATTCATTGTGGAACAAAAGTGATTTTCTCGCCGAGTTAAGCATTTTGAGTAATTTGCCGATTGGTTTCAGAACGGCTTGCATCACAATTAACTATTTTTTGCCAGGCGTTCATTGTGCAACAAAAGTGATTTTCTCGGCGAGTTAAGCATTTTGAGTAATTTGCCGATTGGTTTCAGAACGGCTTGCATTGAAATTTACTATTTTTTGCCAGACATTCATTGTGGAACAAAAGTGATTTTCTCGGCGAGTTAAGCATTTTGAGTAATTTGCCGATTGGTTTCAGAACGGCTTGCATCACAATTAACTATTTTTTGCCAGGCATTCATTGTGGAACAAAAGTGATTTTCCCGGCGAGTTAAGCATTTTGAGTAATTTGCCGATTGCTTTCAGAACGGCTTGATTTGAAATTTACTATTTTTTGCCAGACATTCATTGTGGAACAAAAGTGATTTTCTCGGCGAGTTAAGCATTTTGAGTAATTTGCGGATTGCTTTCAGAACGGCTTGCATTGACATTTACTATTTTTTGCCAGACATTCATTGTGGAACAAAAGTGATTTTCTCGGCGAGTTAAGCATTTTGAGTAATTTGCCGATTGGTTTCAGAACGGCTTGCATCACAATTGACTATTTTTTGCCAGACATTCATTGTGGGAAAAAAGTGATTTTCTCGGCGAGTTAAGCATTTTGAGTAATTTGCCGATGGGTTTCAGAACGGCTTGCATTGAAATTTATTATTTTTTGCCAGACATTCATTGTGGGAAAAAGTGATTTTCTCGGCGAGTTAAGCATTTGGAGTAATTAGCCGATTGGTTTCAGAACGGCTTGCATCACAATTAACTATTTTTTGGCAGGCATTCATTGTGGAACGAAAGTGATTTTCTCGGCGAGTTAAGCATTTTGAGTAATTTTCCGATGGGTTTCAGAACGGCTTGCATTGAAATTTACTATTTTTTGCCAGGCATTCATTGTGGAACGAAAGTGATTTTCCCGGCGTGTTAAGCATTTTGAGTAATTTGGCGATTGATTTCAGAACGGATTCCATTGAAATTTACTATATTTTGCCAGACATTCATTGTGGAACAAAAGTGATTTTCTCGACGAGTTAAGCATTTTGAGTAATTTGCCGATTGGTTTCAGAACGGCTTGCATCACAATTTACTATTTTTTGCCAGACATTCATTGTGGGGAAAAAGTCGTTTTCTCGGAGAGTTAAGCATTTTGAGCAATTTGCCGATTGGTTTCAGAACGGCTTGCATCACAATTGACTATCTTTTGCCAGCCATTCATTGTGGAACAAAAGTGATTTTCTCGCCGAGTTAAGCATTTTGAGTAATTTGCCGATGGGTTTCAGAACGGCTTGCACTGAAATTTACTATTTTTTGCCAGACATTCATTGTGGGAAAAAAGTGATTTTCTGGGCGAGTTAAGCATTTTGAGTAATTTGCCGATGGGTTTCAGAACGGCTTGCATTGAAATTTACTATTTTTTGCCAGCCATTCATTGTGGAACAAAAGTGATTTTCTCGGCGAGTTAAGCATTTTGAGTAATTTGCCGATTGGTTTCAAACGGCTTGCATTGAAATTTACTATTTTTTGCCAGACATTCATTGTGGGAAAAAAGTGATTTTCACGCCGAGTTAAGCATTTTGAGTAATTTGCCGATGGGTTTCAGAACGGCTTGCATCACAATTAACTATTTTTTGCCAGGCATTCATTGTGCAACAAAAGTGATTTTCTCGGCGAGTTAAGCATTTTGAGTAATTTGCCGATGGGTTTCAGAACGGCTTGCATTGAAATTTACTATTTTTTGCCAGACATTCATTGTGAAACAAAAGTGATTTTCTCGGCTAATTAAGCATTTTGAGTAATTTGCCGATGGGTTTCAGAACGGCTTGCACTGAAATTTCCTATTTTTTGCCAGACATTCATTGTGGAACAAAAGTGATTTTCTCGGCGAGTTAAGCATTTTGAGTAATTAGCCGATTGGTTTCAGAACGGCTTGCATCACAATTAACTATTTTTTGCCAGGCATTCATTGTGCAACAAAAGTGATTTTCTCGGCGAGTTAAGCATTTTGAGTAATTTGCCGATGGGTTTCAGAACGGCTTGCATTGAAATTTACTATTTTTTGCCAGACATTCATTGTGGTAGAAATGTGATTTTCTCGGCGAGTTAAGCATTTTGAGTAATTTGCCGATTGCTTTCAGAACGGCTTGATTTGAAATTTACTATTTTTTGCCAGACATTCATTGTGGAACAAAAGTGATTTTCTCGGCGAGTTAAGCATTTTGAGTAATTTGCCGATTGCTTTCAGAACGGCTTGCATTGACATTTACTATTTTTTGCCAGACATTCATTGTGGAACAAAAGTGATTTTCTCGGCGAGTTAAGCATTTTAAGTAATTTGCCGATGGGTTTTAGAACGGCTTGCATTGAAATTTATTATTTTTTGCCAGACATTCATTGTGGGAAAAAGTGATTTTCTCGGCGAGTTAAGCATTTGGAGTAATTAGCCGATTGGTTTCAGAACGGCTTGCATCACAATTAACTATTTTTTGGCAGGCATTCATTGTGGAACGAAAGTGATTTTCTCGGCGAGTTAAGCATTTTGAGTAATTTTCCGATGGGTTTCAGAACGGCTTGCATTGAAATTTACTATTTTTTGCCAGGCATTCATTGTGGAACGAAAGTGATTTTCCCGGCGTGTTAAGCATTTTGAGTAATTTGGCGATTGATTTCAGAACGGATTCCATTGAAATTTACTATATTTTGCCAGACATTCATTGTGGAACAAAAGTGATTTTCTCGGCGAGTTAAGCATTTTGAGTAATTTGACGATTGGTTTCAGAACGGCTTGCATTGAAATTTACTATTTTTTGCCAGACATTCATTGTGGAACAAAAGTGATTTTCTCGACGAGTTAAGCATTTTGAGTAATTTGCCGATTGGTTTCAGAACGGCTTGCATCACAATTAACTATTTTTTGCCAGGCATTCATTGTGGAACGAAAGTGATATTCCCGGCGAGTTAAGCATTTTGAGTAATTTGCCGATTGCTTTCAGAACGGCTTGCATTGACATTTACTATTTTTTGCCAGACATTCATTGTGGGGAAAAAGTCGTTTTCTCGGCGAGTTAAGCATTTTGAGTAATTTGCCGATTGGTTTCAGAACGGCTTGCATCACAATTGACTATCTTTTGCCAGCCATTCATTGTGGAACAAAAGTGATTTTTCTCGCCGAGTTAAGCATTTTGAGTAATTTGCCGATGGGTTTCAGAACGGCTTGCACTGAAATTTACTATTTTTTGCCAGACATTCATTGTGGGAAAAAAGTGATTTTCTGGGCGAGTTAAGCATTTTGAGTAATTTGCCGATGGGTTTCAGAACGGCTTGCATTGAAATTTACTATTTTTTGCCAGCCATTCATTGTGGATCAAAAGTGATTTTCTCGGCGAGTTAAGCATTTTGAGTAATTTGCCGATTGGTTTCAAACGGCTTGCATTGAAATTTACTATTTTTTGCCAGACATTCATTGTGGGAAAAAAGTGATTTTCACGCCGAGTTAAGCATTTTGAGTAATTTGCCGATGGGTTTCAGAACGGCTTGCATCAAAATTAACTATTTTTTGCCAGGCATTCATTGTGCAACAAAAGTGATTTACTCGGCGAGTTAAGCATTTTGAGTAATTTGCCGATGGGTTTCAGAACGGCTTGCATTGAAATTTACTATTTTTTGCCAGACATTCATTGTGAAACAAAAGTGATTTTCTCGGCTAATTAAGCATTTTGAGTAATTTGCCGATGGGTTTCAGAACGGCTTGCATTGAAATTTACTATTTTTTGCCAGACATTCATTGTGGAACAAAAGTGATTTTCTCGGCGAGTTAAGCATTTTGAGTAATTTGCCGATTGGTTTCAGAACGGCTTGCATCACAATTAACTATTTTTTGCCAGCATTCATTGTGGAACAAAAGTGATTTTCCCGGCGAGTTAAGCATTTTGAGTAATTTGCCGATTGCTTTCAGAACGGCTTGCATTGACATTTACTATTTTTTGCCAGACATTCATTGTGGGGAAAAAGTCGTTTTCTCGGAGAGTTAAGCATTTTGAGTAATTTGCCGATTGGTTTCAGAACGGCTTGCATCACAATTGACTATCTTTTGCCAGCCATTCATTGTGGAACAAAAGTGACTTTGTCGCCGAGTTAAGCATTTTGAGTAATTTGCCGATGGGTTTCAGAACGGCTTGCACTGAAATTTACTATTTTTTGCCAGCCATTCATTGTGGAACAAAAGTGATTTTCTCGGCGAGTTAAGCATTTTGAGTAATTTGCCGATTGGTTTCAAACGGCTTGCATTGAAATTTACTATTTTTTGCCAGACATTCATTGTGGGGAAAAAAGTGATTTTCACGCCGAGTTAAGCGTTTTGAGTAATTTGCCGATGGGTTTCAGAACGGCTTGCATCAAAATTAACTATTTTTTGCCAGACATTCATTTTGGAACAAAAGTGATTTTCTCGGCGAGTTAAGCAATTTGAGAAATTTGCCGATTGGTTTCAGAACGGCTTGCATCACAATTAACTATTTTTTGCCAGGCATTCATTGTGCAACAAAAGTGATTTTCTCGGCGAGTTAAGCATTTTGAGTAATTTGCCGATTGCTTTCTGCACGGCTTGCATTGAGATTTACTATTTTTTGCCAGACATTCATTGTGGAACAAAAGTGATTTTCTCGGCGAGTTAAGCATTTTGAGTAAATTGCCGATTGATTTCAGAACGGCTTGCATCACAATTAACTATTTTTTGCCAGGCATTCATTGTGGGAAAAAAGTGATTTTCTACGGCGAGTTAAGCATTTTGAGTAATTTGCGGATGGGTTTCAGAACGGCTTGCAACAAAATTAACTATTTTTTGCCAGACATTCATTGTGGGAATAAAGTGATTTTTTTCGGCGCGTTAAGCATTTTGATTAATTTGCCGATTGGTTTCAGAACGGCTTGCATTGAAATTTAGTATTTTTTGTTAGACATTCATTGTGGAACAAAAGTGATTTTCTCGGCGAGTTAAGCATTTTGAGTAATTTGCCGATTGCTTTCAGAACGGCTTGCATCACAATTAACTATTTTTTGCCAGGCATTCATTGTGGAACAAAAGTGATTTTCTCGGCGAGTTAAGCATTTTGAGTAATTTGCCGATGGGTTTCAGAACGGCTTGCATTGAAATTTACTATTTTTTGCCAGACATTCATTGTGGTAGAAAAGTGATTTTCTCGGCGAGTTAAGCATTTTGACTAATTTGCCGATTGCTTTCAGAACGGCTTGATTTGAAATTTACTATTTTTTGCCAGACATTCATTGTGGTAGAAAAGTGATTTTCTCGGCGAGTTAAGCATTTTGACTAATTTGCCGATTGCTTTCAGAACGGCTTGATTTGAAATTTACTATTTTTTGCCAGACATTCATTGTGGAACAAAAGTGATTTTCTCGGCGAGTTAAGCATTTTGAGTAATTTGCCGATGGGTTTCAGAACGGCTTGCACTGAAATTTACTATTTTTTGCCAGCCATTCATTGTGGAACAAAAGTGATTTTCTCGGCGAGTTAAGCATTTTGAGGAATTTGCCGATTGGTTTCAGAACGGCTTGCATCACAATTAACTATTTTTTGCCAGACATTCATTGTGGAACAAAAGTGATTTTCTCGGCGAGTTAAGCATTTTGAGTAATTAGCCGATTGGTTTCAGAACGGCTTGCATCACAATTAACTATTTTTTGCCAGGCATTCATTGTGGAACAAAAGTGATTTTCTCGGCGAGTTAAGCATTTTGAGTAATTTGCCGATGGGTTTCAGAACGGCTTGCATTGAAATTTACTATTTTTTGCCAGACATTCATTGTGGTAGAAATGTGATTTTCTCGGCGAGTTAAGCATTTTGAGTAATTTGCCGATTGCTTTCAGAACGGCTTGATTTGAAATTTACTATTTTTTGCCAGACATTCATTGTGGAACAAAAGTGATTTTCTCGGCGAGTTAAGCATTTTGAGTAATTTGCCGATTGCTTTCAGAACGGCTTGCATTGACATTTACTATTTTTTGCCAGACATTCATTGTGGAACAAAAGTGATTTTCTCGGCGAGTTAAGCATTTTGAGTAATTTGCCGATTGGTTTCAGAACGGCTTGCATCACAATTGACTATTTTTTGCCAGACATTCATTGTGGGAAAAAAGTGATTTTCTCGGCGAGTTAAGCATTTTGAGTAATTTGCCGATGGGTTTCAGAACGGCTTGCATTGAAATTTATTATTTTTTGCCAGACATTCATTGTGGGAAAAAGTGATTTTCTCGGCGAGTTAAGCATTTGGAGTAATTAGCCGATTGGTTTCAGAACGGCTTGCATCACAATTAACTATTTTTTGGCAGGCATTCATTGTGGAACGAAAGTGATTTTCTCGGCGAGTTAAGCATTTTGAGTAATTTTCCGATGGGTTTCAGAACGGCTTGCATTGAAATTTACTATTTTTTGCCAGGCATTCATTGTGGAACGAAAGTGATTTTCCCGGCGTGTTAAGCATTTTGAGTAATTTGGCGATTGATTTCAGAACGGATTCCATTGAAATTTACTATATTTTGCCAGACATTCATTGTGGAACAAAAGTGATTTTCTCGGCGAGTTAAGCATTTTGAGTAATTTGACGATTGGTTTCAGAACGGCTTGCATTGAAATTTACTATTTTTTGCCAGACATTCATTGTGGAACTAAAGTGATTTTCTCGACGAGTTAAGCATTTTGAGTAATTTGCCGATTGGTTTCAGAACGGCTTGCATCACAATTAACTATTTTTTGCCAGGCATTCATTGTGGAACGAAAGTGATTTTCCCCGCGAGTTAAGCATTTTGAGTAATTTGCCGATTGCTTTCAGAACGGCTTGCATTGACATTTACTATTTTTTGCCAGACATTCATTGTGGGGAAAAAGTCGTTTTCTCGGCGAGTTAAGCATTTTGAGTAATTTGCCGATTGGTTTCAGAACGGCTTGCATCACAATTGACTATCTTTTGCCAGCCATTCATTGTGGAACAAAAGTGATTTTCTCGCCGAGTTAAGCATTTTGAGTAATTTGCCGATGGGTTTCAGAACGGCTTGCACTGAAATTTACTATTTTTTGCCAGACATTCATTGTGGGAAAAAAGTGATTTTCTGGGCGAGTTAAGCATTTTGAGTAATTTGCCGATGGGTTTCAGAACGGCTTGCATTGAAATTTACTATTTTTTGCCAGCCATTCATTGTGGATCAAAAGTGATTTTCTCGGCGAGTTAAGCATTTTGAGTAATTTGCCGATTGGTTTCAAACGGCTTGCATTGAAATTTACTATTTTTTGCCAGACATTCATTGTGGGAAAAAAGTGATTTTCACGCCGAGTTAAGCATTTTGAGTAATTTGCCGATGGGTTTCAGAACGGCTTGCATCACAATTAACTATTTTTTGCCAGGCATTCATTGTGCAACAAAAGTGATTTTCTCGGCGAGTTAAGCATTTTGAGTAATTTGCCGATGGGTTTCAGAACGGCTTGCATTGAAATTTACTATTTTTTGCCAGACATTCATTGTGAAACAAAAGTGATTTTCTCGGCTAATTAAGCATTTTGAGTAATTTGCCGATGGGTTTCAGAACGGCTTGCATTGAAATTTACTATTTTTTGCCAGACATTCATTGTGGAACAAAAGTGATTTTCTCGGCGAGTTAAGCATTTTGAGTAATTTGCCGATTGGTTTCAGAACGGCTTGCATCACAATTAACTATTTTTTGCCAGGCATTCATTGTGGAACAAAAGTGATTTTCCCGGCGAGTTAAGCATTTTGAGTAATTTGCCGATTGCTTTCAGAACGGCTTGCATTGACATTTACTATTTTTTGCCAGACATTCATTGTGGGGAAAAAGTCGTTTTCTCGGAGAGTTAAGCATTTTGAGTAATTTGCCGATTTGTTTCAGAACGGCTTGCATCACAATTGACTATCTTTTGCCAGCCATTCATTGTGGAACAAAAGTGACTTTGTCGCCGAGTTAAGCATTTTGAGTAATTTGCCGATGGGTTTCAGAACGGCTTGCATTGAAATTTACTATTTTTTGCCAGACATTCATTGTGGGGAAAAAAGTGATTTTCACGCCGAGTTAAGCGTTTTGAGTAATTTGCCGATGGGTTTCAGAACGGCTTGCATCAAAATTAACTATTTTTTGCCAGACATTCACTGTGGGAACAAAGTGATTTTCTCGACGCGTTAAGCATTTTGAGTAATTTGCCGATTGGTTTCAGAACGGCTTGCATTGAAATTTACTATTTTTTGCCAGGCATTCATTGCGGAACAAAAGTGATTTTCACGGCGAGTTAAGCATTTTGAGTAATTTGCCGATTGGTTTCAGAACGGCTTGCATTGAAATTTACTATATTTTGCCAGACATTCATTGTGGAACAAAAGTGATTTTCTCGGCGAGATAAGCATTTTGAGTAAATTGCCGATTGATTTCAGAACGGGTTGCATCACAATTAACTATTTTTTGCCAGGCATTCATTGTGGGAAAAAAGTGATTTTCTACGGCGAGTTAAGCATTTTGAGTAATTTGCGGATGGGTTTCAGAACGGCTTGCAACAAAATTAACTATTTTTTGCCAGACATTCATTGTGGGAATAAAGTGATTTTTTTCGGCGCGTTAAGCATTTTGATTAATTTGCCGATTGGTTTCAGAACGGCTTGCATTGAAATTTAGTATTTTTTGTTAGACATTCATTGTGGAACAAAAGTGATTTTCTCGGCGAGTTAAGCATTTTGAGTAATTTGCCGATTGCTTTCAGAACGGCTTGCATCACCATTAACTATTTTTTGCCAGGCATTCATTGTGGAACAAAAGTGATTTTCTCGGCGAGTTAAGCATTTTGAGTAATTTGCCGATGGGTTTCAGAACGGCTTGCATTGAAATTTACTATTTTTTGCCAGACATTCATTGTGGTAGAAAAGTGATTTTCTCGGCGAGTTAAGCATTTTGGCTAATTTGCCGATTGCTTTCAGAACGACTTGATTTGAAATTTACTATTTTTTGCCAGACATTCATTGTGGAACTAAAGTGATTTTCTCGGCGAGTTAAGCATTTTGAGTAATTTGCCGATTGGTTTCAGAACGGCTTGCATCACAAATAACTATTTTTTGCCAGACATTCATTGTGGAACAAAAGTGATTTTCTCGGCGAGTTAAGCATTTTGAGTAATTAGCCGATTGGTTTCAGAACGGCTTGCATCACAATTACCTATTTTTTGCCAGGCATTCATTGTGGAACAAAAGTGATTTTCTCGGCGAGTTAAGCAATTTGAGTAATTAGCCGATTGGTTTCAGAACGGCTTGCATCACAATTAACTATTTTTTGGCAGGCATTCATTGTGGAACTAAAGTGATTTTCTCGGCGAGTTAATCATTTTGAGTAATTTGCCGATGGGTTTCAGAACGGCTTGCATTGAAATTTACTATTTTTTGCCAGGCATTCATTGTGGAACGAAAGTGATTTTCTCGGCGCGTTAAGCATTTTGAGTAATTTGGCGATTGATTTCAGAACGGATTGCATCAAAATTAACTATTTTTTGCCAACCATTCATTGTGGATTAAAAAGTGATTTCCTCGGCGATTTAAGCATTTTGAGTAATTTGCCGATTGGATTCAGAACGTCTTGCATTGAAATGAACTAATTTTTGCCTAGCATTCATTGTGGGGAAAAAGTCGTTTTCTCGGTGAGGTAAGTATTTTGAGTAATTTGCCGATTTTTTTCAGAACGGCTTGCATTGAAATTAACTATCTTTTGAAAGCCATTCATTGTGGAACAAAAGTGATTTTCTCGCCGAGTTAAGCATTTTGAGTAATTTGCCGATGGGTTTCAGAACGGCTTGAATTGAAATTTACTATTTTTTGCCAGACATTCATTGTGGAACAAAGGTGATTTTCCCGGCGAGTTAAGCATTTTGAGTAATTTGCCGATTGGTTTCAGAACGGCTTGCATCACAATTAACTATTTTTTGCCAGACATTCAATGTGGGAAAAAAGTGATTTTCTATGGCGAGTTAAGCATTTTGAGTAATTTGCGGATTGGTTTCAGAACGGCTTGCATCAAAATTAACTATTTTTTGCCAGACATTCATTGTGGAATAAAAGTGATTTTCTCGGCGAGTTAAGCATTTTGAGTAATTTGCCGATTGGTTTCAGAACGGATTGCATTGAAATTTACTATTTTTTGCCAGACATTCATTGTGGAACAAAAGTGATTTTCTCGGCGAGTTAAGCATTTTGTGTAATTTGCCGATTGGTTTCAGAACGGCTTGCATCACAATTAACTATTTTTTGCCAGGCATTCATTGTGGAACAAAAGTGATTTTCTCGGCGAGTTAAGCATTTTGAGTAATTTGCCGATTGGTTTCAGAACGGCTTGCATCACAATTGACTATCTTTTGCCAGCCATTCATTGTGGAACAAAAGTGACTTTGTCGCCGAGTTAAGCATTTTGAGTAATTTGCCGATGGGTTTCAGAACGGCTTGCACTGAAATTTACTATTTTTTGCCAGCCATTCATTGTGGAACAAAAGTGATTTTCTCGGCGAGTTAAGCATTTTGAGTAATTTGCCGATTGGTTTCAAACGGCTTGCATTGAAATTTACTATTTTTTGCCAGACATTCATTGTGGGGAAAAAAGTGATTTTCACGCCGAGTTAAGCGTTTTGAGTAATTTGCCGATGGGTTTCAGAACGGCTTGCATCAAAATTAACTATTTTTTGCCAGACATTCACTGTGGGAACAAAGTGATTTTCTCGACGCGTTAAGCATTTTGAGTAATTTGCCGATTGGTTTCAGAACGGCTTGCATTGAAATTTACTATTTTTTGCCAGGCATTCATTGCGGAACAAAAGTGATTTTCACGGCGAGTTAAGCATTTTGAGTAATTTGCCGATTGGTTTCAGAACGGCTTGCATTGAAATTTACTATATTTTGCCAGACATTCATTGTGGAACAAAAGTGATTTTCTCGGCGAGATAAGCATTTTGAGTAATTTGCCGATTGGTTTCAGAATGGCTTGCATTGAAATTTACTATTTTTTGCCAGACATTCATTTTGGAACAAAAGTGATTTTCTCGGCGAGTTAAGCAATTTGAGAAATTTGCCGATTGGTTTCAGAACGGCTTGCATCACAATTAACTATTTTTTGCCAGGCATTCATTGTGCAACAAAAGTGATTTTCTCGGCGAGTTAAGCATTTTGAGTAATTTGCCGATTGCTTTCTGCACGGCTTGCATTGAGATTTACTATTTTTTGCCAGACATTCATTGTGGAACAAAAGTGATTTTCTCGGCGAGTTCAGCATTTTGAGTAATTTGCCGATTGGTTTCAGAACGGCTTGCATCACAATTAACTATTTTTTGGCAGGCATTCATTGTGGAACGAAAGTGATTTTCTCGGCGAGTTAAGCATTTTGAGTAATTTTCCGATGGGTTTCAGAACGGCTTGCATTGAAATTTACTATTTTTTGCCAGGCATTCATTGTGGAACGAAAGTGATTTTCCCGGCGTGTTAAGCATTTTGAGTAATTTGGCGATTGATTTCAGAACGGATTCCATTGAAATTTACTATATTTTGCCAGACATTCATTGTGGAACAAAAGTGATTTTCTCGGCGAGTTAAGCATTTTGAGTAATTTGACGATTGGTTTCAGAACGGCTTGCATTGAAATTTACTATTTTTTGCCAGACATTCATTGTGGAACAAAAGTGATTTTCTCGACGAGTTAAGCATTTTGAGTAATTTGCCGATTGGTTTCAGAACGGCTTGCATCACAATTAACTATTTTTTGCCAGGCATTCATTGTGGAACGAAAGTGATATTCCCGGCGAGTTAAGCATTTTGAGTAATTTGCCGATTGCTTTCAGAACGGCTTGCATTGACATTTACTATTTTTTGCCAGACATTCATTGTGGGGAAAAAGTCGTTTTCTCGGCGAGTTAAGCATTTTGAGTAATTTGCCGATTGGTTTCAGAACGGCTTGCATCACAATTGACTATCTTTTGCCAGCCATTCATTGTGGAACAAAAGTGATTTTTCTCGCCGAGTTAAGCATTTTGAGTAATTTGCCGATGGGTTTCAGAACGGCTTGCACTGAAATTTACTATTTTTTGCCAGACATTCATTGTGGGAAAAAAGTGATTTTCTGGGCGAGTTAAGCATTTTGAGTAATTTGCCGATGGGTTTCAGAACGGCTTGCATTGAAATTTACTATTTTTTGCCAGCCATTCATTGTGGATCAAAAGTGATTTTCTCGGCGAGTTAAGCATTTTGAGTAATTTGCCGATTGGTTTCAAACGGCTTGCATTGAAATTTACTATTTTTTGCCAGACATTCATTGTGGGAAAAAAGTGATTTTCACGCCGAGTTAAGCATTTTGAGTAATTTGCCGATGGGTTTCAGAACGGCTTGCATCAAAATTAACTATTTTTTGCCAGGCATTCATTGTGCAACAAAAGTGATTTTCTCGGCGAGTTAAGCATTTTGAGTAATTTGCCGATGGGTTTCAGAACGGCTTGCATTGAAATTTACTATTTTTTGCCAGACATTCATTGTGAAACAAAAGTGATTTTCTCGGCTAATTAAGCATTTTGAGTAATTTGCCGATGGGTTTCAGAACGGCTTGCATTGAAATTTACTATTTTTTGCCAGACATTCATTGTGGAACAAAAGTGATTTTCTCGGCGAGTTAAGCATTTTGAGTAATTTGCCGATTGGTTTCAGAACGGCTTGCATCACAATTAACTATTTTTTGCCAGCATTCATTGTGGAACAAAAGTGATTTTCCCGGCGAGTTAAGCATTTTGAGTAATTTGCCGATTGCTTTCAGAACGGCTTGCATTGACATTTACTATTTTTTGCCAGACATTCATTGTGGGGAAAAAGTCGTTTTCTCGGAGAGTTAAGCATTTTGAGTAATTTGCCGATTGGTTTCAGAACGGCTTGCATCACAATTGACTATCTTTTGCCAGCCATTCATTGTGGAACAAAAGTGACTTTGTCGCCGAGTTAAGCATTTTGAGTAATTTGCCGATGGGTTTCAGAACGGCTTGCACTGAAATTTACTATTTTTTGCCAGCCATTCATTGTGGAACAAAAGTGATTTTCTCGGCGAGTTAAGCATTTTGAGTAATTTGCCGATTGGTTTCAAACGGCTTGCATTGAAATTTACTATTTTTTGCCAGACATTCATTGTGGGGAAAAAAGTGATTTTCACGCCGAGTTAAGCGTTTTGAGTAATTTGCCGATGGGTTTCAGAACGGCTTGCATCAAAATTAACTATTTTTTGCCAGACATTCATTTTGGAACAAAAGTGATTTTCTCGGCGAGTTAAGCAATTTGAGAAATTTGCCGATTGGTTTCAGAACGGCTTGCATCACAATTAACTATTTTTTGCCAGGCATTCATTGTGCAACAAAAGTGATTTTCTCGGCGAGTTAAGCATTTTGAGTAATTTGCCGATTGCTTTCTGCACGGCTTGCATTGAGATTTACTATTTTTTGCCAGACATTCATTGTGGAACAAAAGTGATTTTCTCGGCGAGTTAAGCATTTTGAGTAAATTGCCGATTGATTTCAGAACGGCTTGCATCACAATTAACTATTTTTTGCCAGGCATTCATTGTGGGAAAAAAGTGATTTTCTACGGCGAGTTAAGCATTTTGAGTAATTTGCGGATGGGTTTCAGAACGGCTTGCAACAAAATTAACTATTTTTTGCCAGACATTCATTGTGGGAATAAAGTGATTTTTTTCGGCGCGTTAAGCATTTTGATTAATTTGCCGATTGGTTTCAGAACGGCTTGCATTGAAATTTAGTATTTTTTGTTAGACATTCATTGTGGAACAAAAGTGATTTTCTCGGCGAGTTAAGCATTTTGAGTAATTTGCCGATTGCTTTCAGAACGGCTTGCATCACAATTAACTATTTTTTGCCAGGCATTCATTGTGGAACAAAAGTGATTTTCTCGGCGAGTTAAGCATTTTGAGTAATTTGCCGATGGGTTTCAGAACAGCTTGCATTGAAATTTACTATTTTTTGCCAGACATTCATTGTGGTAGAAAAGTGATTTTCTCGGCGAGTTAAGCATTTTGAGTAATTTGCCGATTGGTTTCAAACGGCTTGATTTGAAATTTACTATTTTTTGCCAGACATTCATTGTGGTAGAAAAGTGATTTTCTCGGCGAGTTAAGCATTTTGACTAATTTGCCGATTGCTTTCAGAACGGCTTGATTTGAAATTTACTATTTTTTGCCAGACATTCATTGTGGAACAAAAGTGATTTTCTCGGCGAGTTAAGCATTTTGAGTAATTTGCCGATGGGTTTCAGAACGGCTTGCACTGAAATTTACTATTTTTTGCCAGCCATTCATTGTGGAACAAAAGTGATTTTCTCGGCGAGTTAAGCATTTTGAGGAATTTGCCGATTGGTTTCAGAACGGCTTGCATCACAATTAACTATTTTTTGCCAGACATTCATTGTGGAACAAAAGTGATTTTCTCGGCGAGTTAAGCATTTTGAGTAATTAGCCGATTGGTTTCAGAACGGCTTGCATCACAATTAACTATTTTTTGCCAGGCATTCATTGTGGAACAAAAGTGATTTTCTCGGCGAGTTAAGCATTTTGAGTAATTTGCCGATGGGTTTCAGAACGGCTTGCATTGAAATTTACTATTTTTTGCCAGACATTCATTGTGGTAGAAATGTGATTTTCTCGGCGAGTTAAGCATTTTGAGTAATTTGCCGATTGCTTTCAGAACGGCTTGATTTGAAATTTACTATTTTTTGCCAGACATTCATTGTGGAACAAAAGTGATTTTCTCGGCGAGTTAAGCATTTTGAGTAATTTGCCGATTGCTTTCAGAACGGCTTGCATTGACATTTACTATTTTTTGCCAGACATTCATTGTGGAACAAAAGTGATTTTCTCGGCGAGTTAAGCATTTTGAGTAATTTGCCGATTGGTTTCAGAACGGCTTGCATCACAATTGACTATTTTTTGCCAGACATTCATTGTGGGAAAAAAGTGATTTTCTCGGCGAGTTAAGCATTTTGAGTAATTTGCCGATGGGTTTCAGAACGGCTTGCATTGAAATTTATTATTTTTTGCCAGACATTCATTGTGGGAAAAAGTGATTTTCTCGGCGAGTTAAGCATTTGGAGTAATTAGCCGATTGGTTTCAGAACGGCTTGCATCACAATTAACTATTTTTTGGCAGGCATTCATTGTGGAACGAAAGTGATTTTCTCGGCGAGTTAAGCATTTTGAGTAATTTTCCGATGGGTTTCAGAACGGCTTGCATTGAAATTTACTATTTTTTGCCAGGCATTCATTGTGGAACGAAAGTGATTTTCCCGGCGTGTTAAGCATTTTGAGTAATTTGGCGATTGATTTCAGAACGGATTCCATTGAAATTTACTATATTTTGCCAGACATTCATTGTGGAACAAAAGTGATTTTCTCGGCGAGTTAAGCATTTTGAGTAATTTGACGATTGGTTTCAGAACGGCTTGCATTGAAATTTACTATTTTTTGCCAGACATTCATTGTGGAACTAAAGTGATTTTCTCGACGAGTTAAGCATTTTGAGTAATTTGCCGATTGGTTTCAGAACGGCTTGCATCACAATTAACTATTTTTTGCCAGGCATTCATTGTGGAACGAAAGTGATTTTCCCCGCGAGTTAAGCATTTTGAGTAATTTGCCGATTGCTTTCAGAACGGCTTGCATTGACATTTACTATTTTTTGCCAGACATTCATTGTGGGGAAAAAGTCGTTTTCTCGGCGAGTTAAGCATTTTGAGTAATTTGCCGATTGGTTTCAGAACGGCTTGCATCACAATTGACTATCTTTTGCCAGCCATTCATTGTGGAACAAAAGTGATTTTCTCGCCGAGTTAAGAATTTTGAGTAATTTGCCGATGGGTTTCAGAACGGCTTGCACTGAAATTTACTATTTTTTGCCAGACATTCATTGTGGGAAAAAAGTGATTTTCTGGGCGAGTTAAGCATTTTGAGTAATTTGCCGATGGGTTTCAGAACGGCTTGCATTGAAATTTACTATTTTTTGCCAGCCATTCATTGTGGATCAAAAGTGATTTTCTCGGCGAGTTAAGCATTTTGAGTAATTTGCCGATTGGTTTCAAACGGCTTGCATTGAAATTTACTATTTTTTGCCAGACATTCATTGTGGGAAAAAAGTGATTTTCACGCCGAGTTAAGCATTTTGAGTAATTTGCCGATGGGTTTCAGAACGGCTTGCATCACAATTAACTATTTTTTGCCAGGCATTCATTGTGCAACAAAAGTGATTTTCTCGGCGAGTTAAGCATTTTGAGTAATTTGCCGATGGGTTTCAGAACGGCTTGCATTGAAATTTACTATTTTTTGCCAGACATTCATTGTGAAACAAAAGTGATTTTCTCGGCTAATTAAGCATTTTGAGTAATTTGCCGATGGGTTTCAGAACGGCTTGCATTGAAATTTACTATTTTTTGCCAGACATTCATTGTGGAACAAAAGTGATTTTCTCGGCGAGTTAAGCATTTTGAGTAATTTGCCGATTGGTTTCAGAACGGCTTGCATCACAATTAACTATTTTTTGCCAGGCATTCATTGTGGAACAAAAGTGATTTTCCCGGCGAGTTAAGCATTTTGAGTAATTTGCCGATTGCTTTCAGAACGGCTTGCATTGACATTTACTATTTTTTGCCAGACATTCATTGTGGGGAAAAAGTCGTTTTCTCGGAGAGTTAAGCATTTTGAGTAATTTGCCGATTGGTTTCAGAACGGCTTGCATCACAATTGACTATCTTTTGCCAGCCATTCATTGTGGAACAAAAGTGACTTTGTCGCCGAGTTAAGCATTTTGAGTAATTTGCCGATGGGTTTCAGAACGGCTTGCACTGAAATTTACTATTTTTTGCCAGCCATTCATTGTGGAACAAAAGTGATTTTCTCGGCGAGTTAAGCATTTTGAGTAATTTGCCGATTGGTTTCAAACGGCTTGCATTGAAATTTACTATTTTTTGCCAGACATTCATTGTGGGGAAAAAAGTGATTTTCACGCCGAGTTAAGCGTTTTGAGTAATTTGCCGATGGGTTTCAGAACGGCTTGCATCAAAATTAACTATTTTTTGCCAGACATTCACTGTGGGAACAAAGTGATTTTCTCGACGCGTTAAGCATTTTGAGTAATTTGCCGATTGGTTTCAGAACGGCTTGCATTGAAATTTACTATTTTTTGCCAGGCATTCATTGCGGAACAAAAGTGATTTTCACGGCGAGTTAAGCATTTTGAGTAATTTGCCGATTGGTTTCAGAACGGCTTGCATTGAAATTTACTATATTTTGCCAGACATTCATTGTGGAACAAAAGTGATTTTCTCGGCGAGATAAGCATTTTGAGTAAATTGCCGATTGATTTCAGAACGGGTTGCATCACAATTAACTATTTTTTGCCAGGCATTCATTGTGGGAAAAAAGTGATTTTCTACGGCGAGTTAAGCATTTTGAGTAATTTGCGGATGGGTTTCAGAACGGCTTGCAACAAAATTAACTATTTTTTGCCAGACATTCATTGTGGGAATAAAGTGATTTTTTTCGGCGCGTTAAGCATTTTGATTAATTTGCCGATTGGTTTCAGAACGGCTTGCATTGAAATTTAGTATTTTTTGTTAGACATTCATTGTGGAACAAAAGTGATTTTCTCGGCGAGTTAAGCATTTTGAGTAATTTGCCGATTGCTTTCAGAACGGCTTGCATCACAATTAACTATTTTTTGCCAGGCATTCATTGTGGAACAAAAGTGATTTTCTCGGCGAGTTAAGCATTTTGAGTAATTTGCCGATGGGTTTCAGAACGGCTTGCATTGAAATTTACTATTTTTTGCCAGACATTCATTGTGGTAGAAAAGTGATTTTCTCGGCGAGTTAAGCATTTTGGCTAATTTGCCGATTGCTTTCAGAACGACTTGATTTGAAATTTACTATTTTTTGCCAGACATTCATTGTGGAACTAAAGTGATTTTCTCGGCGAGTTAAGCATTTTGAGTAATTTGCCGATTGGTTTCAGAACGGCTTGCATCACAAATAACTATTTTTTGCCAGACATTCATTGTGGAACAAAAGTGATTTTCTCGGCGAGTTAAGCATTTTGAGTAATTAGCCGATTGGTTTCAGAACGGCTTGCATCACAATTACCTATTTTTTGCCAGGCATTCATTGTGGAACAAAAGTGATTTTCTCGGCGAGTTAAGCAATTTGAGTAATTAGCCGATTGGTTTCAGAACGGCTTGCATCACAATTAACTATTTTTTGGCAGGCATTCATTGTGGAACTAAAGTGATTTTCTCGGCGAGTTAATCATTTTGAGTAATTTGCCGATGGGTTTCAGAACGGCTTGCATTGAAATTTACTATTTTTTGCCAGGCATTCATTGTGGAACGAAAGTGATTTTCTCGGCGCGTTAAGCATTTTGAGTAATTTGGCGATTGATTTCAGAACGGATTGCATCAAAATTAACTATTTTTTGCCAACCATTCATTGTGGATTAAAAAGTGATTTCCTCGGCGATTTAAGCATTTTGAGTAATTTGCCGATTGGATTCAGAACGTCTTGCATTGAAATGAACTAATTTTTGCCTAGCATTCATTGTGGGGAAAAAGTCGTTTTCTCGGTGAGGTAAGTATTTTGAGTAATTTGCCGATTTTTTTCAGAACGGCTTGCATTGAAATTAACTATCTTTTGAAAGCCATTCATTGTGGAACAAAAGTGATTTTCTCGCCGAGTTAAGCATTTTGAGTAATTTGCCGATGGGTTTCAGAACGGCTTGAATTGAAATTTACTATTTTTTGCCAGACATTCATTGTGGAACAAAGGTGATTTTCCCGGCGAGTTAAGCATTTTGAGTAATTTGCCGATTGGTTTCAGAACGGCTTGCATCACAATTAACTATTTTTTGCCAGACATTCAATGTGGGAAAAAAGTGATTTTCTATGGCGAGTTAAGCATTTTGAGTAATTTGCGGATTGGTTTCAGAACGGCTTGCATCAAAATTAACTATTTTTTGCCAGACATTCATTGTGGAATAAAAGTGATTTTCTCGGCGAGTTAAGCATTTTGAGTAATTTGCCGATTGGTTTCAGAACGGATTGCATTGAAATTTACTATTTTTTGCCAGACATTCATTGTGGAACAAAAGTGATTTTCTCGGCGAGTTAAGCATTTTGTGTAATTTGCCGATTGGTTTCAGAACGGCTTGCATCACAATTAACTATTTTTTGCCAGGCATTCATTGTGGAACAAAAGTGATTTTCTCGGCGAGTTAAGCATTTTGAGTAATTTGCCGATTGGTTTCAGAACGGCTTGCATCACAATTGACTATCTTTTGCCAGCCATTCATTGTGGAACAAAAGTGACTTTGTCGCCGAGTTAAGCATTTTGAGTAATTTGCCGATGGGTTTCAGAACGGCTTGCACTGAAATTTACTATTTTTTGCCAGCCATTCATTGTGGAACAAAAGTGATTTTCTCGGCGAGTTAAGCATTTTGAGTAATTTGCCGATTGGTTTCAAACGGCTTGCATTGAAATTTACTATTTTTTGCCAGACATTCATTGTGGGGAAAAAAGTGATTTTCACGCCGAGTTAAGCGTTTTGAGTAATTTGCGATGGGTTTCAGAACGGCTTGCATCAAAATTAACTATTTTTTGCCAGACATTCACTGTGGGAACAAAGTGATTTTCTCGACGCGTTAAGCATTTTGAGTAATTTGCCGATTGGTTTCAGAACGGCTTGCATTGAAATTTACTATTTTTTGCCAGGCATTCATTGCGGAACAAAAGTGATTTTCACGGCGAGTTAAGCATTTTGAGTAATTTGCCGATTGGTTTCAGAACGGCTTGCATTGAAATTTACTATATTTTGCCAGACATTCATTGTGGAACAAAAGTGATTTTCTCGGCGAGATAAGCATTTTGAGTAATTTGCCGATTGGTTTCAGAATGGCTTGCATTGAAATTTACTATTTTTTGCCAGACATTCATTTTGGAACAAAAGTGATTTTCTCGGCGAGTTAAGCAATTTGAGAAATTTGCCGATTGGTTTCAGAACGGCTTGCATCACAATTAACTATTTTTTGCCAGGCATTCATTGTGCAACAAAAGTGATTTTCTCGGCGAGTTAAGCATTTTGAGTAATTTGCCGATTGCTTTCTGCACGGCTTGCATTGAGATTTACTATTTTTTGCCAGACATTCATTGTGGAACAAAAGTGATTTTCTCGGCGAGTTAAGCATTTTGAGTAAATTGCCGATTGATTTCAGAACGGCTTGCATCACAATTAACTATTTTTTGCCAGGCATTCATTGTGGGAAAAAAGTGATTTTCTACGGCGAGTTAAGCATTTTGAGTAATTTGCGGATGGGTTTCAGAACGGCTTGCAACAAAATTAACTATTTTTTGCCAGACATTCATTGTGGGAATAAAGTGATTTTTTTCGGCGCGTTAAGCATTTTGATTAATTTGCCGATTGGTTTCAGAACGGCTTGCATTGAAATTTAGTATTTTTTGTTAGACATTCATTGTGGAACAAAAGTGATTTTCTCGGCGAGTTAAGCATTTTGAGTAATTTGCCGATTGCTTTCAGAACGGCTTGCATCACAATTAACTATTTTTTGCCAGGCATTCATTGTGGAACAAAAGTGATTTTCTCGGCGAGTTAAGCATTTTGAGTAATTTGCCGATGGGTTTCAGAACGGCTTGCATTGAAATTTACTATTTTTTGCCAGACATTCATTGTGGTAGAAAAGTGATTTTCTCGGCGAGTTAAGCATTTTGGCTAATTTGCCGATTGCTTTCAGAACGACTTGATTTGAAATTTACTATTTTTTGCCAGACATTCATTGTGGAACTAAAGTGATTTTCTCGGCGAGTTAAGCATTTTGAGTAATTTGCCGATTGGTTTCAGAACGGCTTGCATCACAAATAACTATTTTTTGCCAGACATTCATTGTGGAACAAAAGTGATTTTCTCGGCGAGTTAAGCATTTTGAGTAATTAGCCGATTGGTTTCAGAACGGCTTGCATCACAATTAACTATTTTTTGCCAGGCATTCATTGTGGAACAAAAGTGATTTTCTCGGCGAGTTAAGCAATTTGAGTAATTAGCCGATTGGTTTCAGAACGGCTTGCATCACAATTAACTATTTTTTGGCAGGCATTCATTGTGGAACTAAAGTGATTTTCTCGGCGAGTTAATCATTTTGAGTAATTTGCCGATGGGTTTCAGAACGGCTTGCATTGAAATTTACTATTTTTTGCCAGGCATTCATTGTGGAACGAAAGTGATTTTCTCGGCGCGTTAAGCATTTTGAGTAATTTGGCGATTGATTTCAGAACGGATTGCATCAAAATTAACTATTTTTTGCCAACCATTCATTGTGGATTAAAAAGTGATTTCCTCGGCGATTTAAGCATTTTGAGTAATTTGCCGATTGGATTCAGAACGTCTTGCATTGAAATGAACTAATTTTTGCCTAGCATTCATTGTGGGGAAAAAGTCGTTTTCTCGGTGAGGTAAGTATTTTGAGTAATTTGCCGATTTTTTTCAGAACGGCTTGCATTGAAATTAACTATCTTTTGAAAGCCATTCATTGTGGAACAAAAGTGATTTTCTCGCCGAGTTAAGCATTTTGAGTAATTTGCCGATGGGTTTCAGAACGGCTTGAATTGAAATTTACTATTTTTTGCCAGACATTCATTGTGGAACAAAGGTGATTTTCCCGGCGAGTTAAGCATTTTGAGTAATTTGCCGATTGGTTTCAGAACGGCTTGCATCACAATTAACTATTTTTTGCCAGACATTCAATGTGGGAAAAAAGTGATT
Organism: Scyliorhinus torazame; assembly: GCF_047496885.1. Classification (NCBI taxonomy): domain Eukaryota; kingdom Metazoa; phylum Chordata; class Chondrichthyes; order Carcharhiniformes; family Scyliorhinidae; genus Scyliorhinus; species Scyliorhinus torazame. The sequence continues at coordinate 796,511 of NC_092711.1, read as the reverse complement.
TTCTATGGCGAGTTAAGCATTTTGAGTAATTTGCGGATTGGTTTCAGAACGGCTTGCATCAAAATTAACTATTTTTTGCCAGACATTCATTGTGGAATAAAAGTGATTTTCTCGGCGAGTTAAGCATTTTGAGTAATTTGCCGATTGGTTTCAGAACGGATTGCATTGAAATTTACTATTTTTTGCCAGACATTCATTGTGGAACAAAAGTGATTTTCTCGGCGAGTTAAGCATTTTGTGTAATTTGCCGATTGGTTTCAGAACGGCTTGCATCACAATTAACTATTTTTTGCCAGGCATTCATTGTGGAACAAAAGTGATTTTCTCGGCGAGTTAAGCATTTTGAGTAATTTGCCGATTGCTTTCAGAACGGCTTGCATTGAAATTTACTATTTTTTGCCAGACATTCATTGTGGAACAAAAGTGATTTTCTCGGCCAGTTTAGCATTTTGAGTAATTAGCCGATTGGTTTCAGAACGGCTTGCATCACAATTAACTATTTTTTGCCAGGCATTCATTGTGGAACAAAAGTGATTTTCTCGGCGAGTTAAGCATTTTGAGTAATTAGCCGATTGGTTTCAGAACGGCTTGCATCACAATTAACTATTTTTTGCCAGGCATTCATTGGGGAACAAAAGTGATTTTCTCGGCGAGTTAAGCATTTTGAGTAATTTGCCGATTGCTTTCAGAACGGCTTGCATTGAAATTTACTATTTTTTGCCAGACATTCATTGTGGAACAAAAGTGATTTTCTCGGCGAGTTAAGCATTTTGAGTAATTAGCCGATTGGTTTCAGAACGGCTTGCATCACAATTAACTATTTTTTGCCAGGCATTCATTGTGGAACAAAAGTGATTTTCTCGGCTAGTTAAGCATTTTGAGTAATTTGCCGATGGGTTTCAGAACGGCTTGCATTGAAATTTACTATTTTTTGCCAGACATTCATTGTGGTAGAAAAGTGATTTTCTCGGCGAGTTAAGCATTTTGAGTAATTTGCCGATTGCTTTCAGAACGGCTTGATTTGAAATTTACTATTTTTTGCCAGACATTCATTGTGGAACAAAAGTGATTTTCTCGGCGAGTTAAGCAGTTTGAGTAATTTGCTGATTGCTTTCAGAACGGCTTGCATTGACATTTACTATTTTTTGCCAGACATTCATTGTGGAACAAAAGTGATTTTCTCGGCGAGTTAAGCATTTTGAGTAATTTGCCGATGGGTTTCAGAACGGCTTGCATTGAAATTTATTATTTTTTGCCGGACATTCATTGTGGGAAAAAGTGATTTTCTCGGCGAGTTAAGCATTTTGAGTAATTAGCCGATTGGTTTCAGAACGGCTTGCCATTTTTTGCCAGGCATTATTTGCCAGGAACTATTTTTTGCCAGGCATTGATTGTGGAATAAAATGCTTAACTCGCTGAGAAAATCACTTTTGTTCCACAATGAATGTCTGGCAAAAAATAGTAAATTTCAATGCCAGCCGTTCTGAAACCAATCGGCAAATTACCCAAAACGCTTAACGCGCCGAGAAAATCATTTTTTCCCACAATGAATGTCTGGCAAAAAATATTTAATTTTGATGCAAGCCGTTCTGAAACAAATCGGCAAATTACTCAAAATGCTTAATTCTCCGAGAAAATCACTTTTGTTCCACATTGAATGCTTGACAAAAAATAGTTAATTTTGATGCAAGCCGTTCTGAAACCAATCGGCAAATTACTCAAAATGCTTAACTCGCCGAGAAAAATCACTTTTTTTCCGAAATGAATGTTTGGCAAACAATAGTTAATTTTGATACAAGCCGTTCTACAACCAACCCGCAAATTACTCAAAATGCACATCTCGCCGAGAATCTCACTTTTTTCCCCCAAATGAATGTTTGGCAAACAATAGTTAATTTTGATGCAAGCCGTTCTGAAACTAACTGGCAAATTACTGAAAATGCATCACTGGCCGAGAAAATAACTTTTTTCAGAAATTAATGTTTGGCAAAAAATAGTTAATTTTGATGCAAGCCGTTCTGAAACCAACCGGGAAATTACTCAAAATGCTTAACTCGCCGAGAAAATCACTTTTTTTCCAAAATGAATGTATGGCAAAAAATAGTTAATTTTGATGCCAGCCGTCCTGAAACCAACCGGCAAATTATTCAAAATGAGTAACTCGCTGAGAAAACCACTTTTTTCCCAAAAAGAATGTTTTGCAAAAAATAGTTAATATTGATGCAAGCCGTTCTGAAACCGACCCGCAAATTACTCAAAATGCTTTACTCGCCGAGAAAATCACATTTTTACCTGGTATTGGGGAATGAGCCCGGCCAGGTGGTAGAAGTTTCAGTAGGGGAGCATTTCGGGAACAGTGACCAAAATTCAGTAAGTTTTAAAGTGCTGGTGGACAAGAGCCCTTGCTACCCAAGAGTGGTCCTAGGATGAATGTGCTAAATTGGGGGAAGGCTAATTATAACAATATTAGGCGGGAACTGAAGAACCTAGATTGGGGGCAGATGTTTGAGGACAAATCAACATCTGACATGTGGGAGACTTTCAAGTGTCAGTTGAAAGGAATTCAGGACCGGCATGTTCCTGTGAGGAAGAAGGATAAATACGGCAATTTTCAGGAACCTTGGATAACGAGAGATATTGTAGGCCTCGTCAAAAAGAAAAAGGAGGCATTTGTCAGGGCTAAAAGACTGGGAACAGACAAAGCCTGTGTGGAATATAAGGAAAGTAGGAAGGAACTTAAGCAAGGAGTCAGGAGGGCTAGAAGGAGTCACGAAAAGTCATTGGCAAATCGGGTTAAGGAAAATCCCAAGGCTTTTTACACGTGCATAAAAAGCAAGAGGGTAGCCAGGGAAAGGGTTGGCCCACTGAAGGATAGGCAAGGGAATCTATGTGTGGAGCCAGAGGAAATGGGCGAGGCACTAAATGAATACTTTGCATCAGTATTCACCAAAGAGAAGGAATTGGTAGATGTTGAGTCTGGAGAAGTGTGTGTAGATAGCCTGGGTCACATTGAGATCCAAAAAGACGAGGTGTTGGGCGTCTTAAAAAATATTAAGGTAGAAAAGTCCCCAGGGCCTGATGGGATCTACCCCAGAATACTGAAGGAGGCTGGAGAGGAAATTGCCGAGGCCTTGACAGAAATGTTTGGATCCTCACTGTCTTCAAGTGATGTCCCGGAGGACTGGAGAATAGCCAATGTTGTTCCTCTGTTTAAGAAGAGTAGCAAGGATAATCCAGAGAACTACAGGCCGGTGAGCCTTACTTCAGTGGTAGGGAAATTACTGGAGAGAATTCTTCGAGACAGGATCTACTCCCATTTGGAAGCAAATGGATGTATTAGTGAGAGGCAGCATGGTTTTGTGAAGGGGAGGTCGTGTCTCACTAACTTGATAGAGTTTTTCGAGGAGGTCACAAAGATGATTGATGCAGGTAGGGAAGTGGATGTTGTCTATATGGACTTCAGTAAGTCCTTTGACAAGGTCCCTCATGGTAGACTAGTACAAAAGGTGACGTCACACGGGATCAGGGGTGAGCTGGCAAGGTGGATACAGAACTTGCTAGGTCATAGAAGGCAGAGAGTAGCAATGGAAGGATGCTTTTCTAATTGGAGGGCTGTGACCAGTGGTGTTCTGCAGGGATCAGTGCTGGGACCTTTGCTGTTCGTAGTATATATAAATGATTTGGAGGTAAATGTAACTGGTCTGATTAGTAAGTTTGCAGACGACACAAAGGTTGGTGGAATTGCGGGTAGCGATGAGGACTGTCAGAGGATACAGCAGGATTTAGAATGTTTGGAGACTTGAGCGGAGAGATGGCAGATGGAGATTAATCCGGACAAATGTGAGGTAATGCATTTTGGAAGGTCTAATGCAGGTAGGGAATATACAGTGAATGGTAGAACCCTCAAGAGTATTGAAAGTCAGAGAGATCTAGGAGTACAGGTCCACAGGTCATTGAAAGGGGCAACACAGGTGGAGAAGGTAGTCAAGAAGGCATACGGCATGCTTGCCTTCATTGGCCGGGGCATTGAGTATAAGAATTGGCAAGTCATGTTGCAGCTGTATAGAACCTTAGTTAGGCCACACTTGGAGTATAGTGTTCAATTCTGGTCGCCACACTACCAGAAGGATGTGGAGGCTTTAGAGAGGGTGCAGAAGAGATTTACCAGAATGTTGCCTGGAATGGAGGGCATTAGCTATGAGGTTGAATAAACTCGGTTTGTTCTCACTGGAAAGACAGAGGTTGAGGGGCGACCTGATAGATGTCTACAAAATTATGAGGGGCATAGACAGAGTGGATAGTCAGAGGCTTTTCCCCAGGGTAGAGGGGTCAATTCCTAGGGGGCATAGGTTTAAGGTGAGAGGGGCAAGGGGACATCTTAGAGTAGATGTACGAGGCAAGTTTTTTACGCAGAGGGTATTGGGTGCCTGGAATTCGCTACCGGAGGATGTGGTGGAAGCAGGGACGATAGTGACATTTAAGGGGCATCTTGACAAATACATGATTGGATGGGAATAGAGGGATACGGACCCAGGAAGTGGAGAAGATTGTAGTTTAGTCGGGCAGCATGGTCGGCATGGGCTTGGAGGGCCGAAGGGCCTGTTCCTGTGCTGTACATTTCTTTGTTCTTTGTTCTTAGATAGACAAATAGATCGTTAGATTGATAGATAGTGAGATAGATTGATAGATAGATAGATAGATCAATAGATCGATTGATCAATAGATTGATTGATCGATTGATCGATAGATCGATAGATCGATAGATCGATTGATAGATAGATAGATAGATAGATAGAAAGATAGATGGATAGATAGGTAGGTAGATAGATAGAAAAATAGATATATAGACAGATAGTTAGATAGTTAAATAGGATAAACAGGTCGATACTAATATAGATACATATATATATTGGTAGATAGATAGATAGATAGATAAATAGATAGATAGATAGATGGATAGGTAGATAGATAGATTGATTGATAGATAGATAGACAAAGAGATCGTTAGATTAATAGATTGATAGATAGGTAGATATATGTATAGATAGATAGACAGACAGATAGATAGACAGGTAGATAGATATCAACCATCTATCTATATATCTACCTGTTTATCTATCTATCTATCTTTCTATCAATCTTACTATCTATCTATCTTTCTATCTATCTGTCTGTCAATCTGACTGTCTAAATATCCGTCTATCTGTCTACCTATCTATCTATCTATAAATCTATCTATCTATCTATCTACCTATCTATGTATCTATCTATCTGTCTATCTGTATATCTATCTATCTATCTATGTATATACCTATCTATGTATCTACCTATCTATCTACCTATCTATCTATCTATCTATCCATCTAACTATCTAACTATCTTTCATTCTATCTATCTAACTATATATCTATCTATCAATCTATCTATCTATCTATTTCTCTCTCTCTGTCTCCATCTGTCTACCTGTCTATCTCTCTATCGATCACTCTGTCTACATGTCCGCATATCTGTAACTATCTATAACTCATCGCTATCTGTCTATCTATCTATCTATCTCTCTCTCTCTCTTTCTGTCTATCTATCTCTCTACCTCTCTATCTATCTATCTATCTAACTATCTATCTATATATCTATCTATCTAGCTATGTATCTATTTACCTGTCCGTCGATAGATAACTATCTATCTCTCTCTATCTATCTGACTGTTGATCTTTCTGTCTCTCTCTATCTCCCTCTCTCTCTCTATCCATCTATCTATCTATCCCTCTGTCAATCACTTTATCGCTCTCTCCCTCTCTCTATCTCAATCTATTAATCTATCAAACTATCTATCTATCTCTATATCTATCTTTCTATTTATCTCTCTGTCTCTATCCCAATCTCTATCTGAATTTCTCCCTCTCAATCTCTCCCTCGCAATCTCTCTCTCTCCCTCTTCTATCTGTCAATCTATCTATATCTCTAACTATCTCCCTGTCTATCTATCTATCTATCTGTCTATCTATCTGTCTAGCGATCTCTCTCGATCTGCCTATCTGTATATATTGCTATCTATCTTTCTATCTGCCCATCTATCCATCTGTCTGTCTATCAATCTCCCTCTCTCTCTGCCTCACTATCTATCTATCTATCAATCTTTCTATCGATCTATCTATCTATCTATCTATCTCCCCAACAGTGTACCAATCCATGAATTCGACTATCTATCTATCTATCTATCTATCTATATATCTATCTATCTATCTATCAATCTATCTCTCCAACAGTGTACCTATCCATGAATTCGACTATCTATCTATTTGTCTGCCTGTCTGTCTATCTATCTGTCTATCTATCTGTTTATCGATCTCTCTCTATCTGCCTATCTCTTTATATTGCTATCTATCTTTCTATCTGTATCCATATCTATATCTATGTCTCTATCTATCTATCTACTGGATGCTGATCCTGGTAGCACTACGGATCCAGAGGACTGGAGTCTCCCTATCGTGTGGGCATCATAACTACATGTGAGTATGCCTCTCAAATTCAGCAAGACGCCTACCTATCCTCAATGTGGATTCCGCGGACGAATGGCGTGCTCTCATACAAGTAAATCAATGCAGCATCCAGTTCAAGCTGGACACTGGTGCTTCTGCCAATCTCATATCTCAAGCTGATTTTGACCGCATTAAAAAGCAACCCAAAATTCTTCTGCCAGCCTGCCAGGTCCTTGATTATAATGGCAATGCCTTGACTGCACGAGGATATTGTCATCTATTCATCTCCAACATGACCATAGCACAGGGCTAAATCGCTGGCTTTGAAAGCAGACCAAGGCAGGCTAGCAGCACGGTTCAATTCCCGTATCAGCATCCCCGAACAGGCGCCGGAATATGGCGACTAGGGGCTTTTCACAGTAACTTCATTTGAAGCCTACTTGTGACAATAAGCGACTTCATTCAATGTCAAACTGCGATTCGAAATGGTCAAGCCTGATAAGGCATCCCTGTTCGGTGCCCATGCATGCATGCTACTCAACCTCGTACAGCGAGTCCATGCCATGTCTTCTTCCAATGTGGATCTTCAGGTTGACATTGATGACATCCTTGCTCAATATCTGGATGTGTTTGATGGAATGTGCACTCTGCCATACTGCTAGAAGATCCTACTCAAGCCTGATGCCACGCCTGTAATCCATGCACCATGCTGGCTGCCGGCTCCTCTGAAGGAATGTTTAAAGGCACAGCTACAGGAGCTCCAAGACCAGGGCATCATCTCCAAAGTGACGGAACCGACTGACTGTGTCAGCTTGATGGTCTGTGTGAAGAAGCCCTCAGGAGAGTTGCAGATATGCATAGATCCCAAAGATCTTAACCAGAACATAATGCGGGAACACTACCCAATCCCGAAGCAGGAGGAACTGACCAGTGAGATGGCACACGCCAAATTCTTCACGAAGCTAGATGCATCGCGTGGTTTCTGGCAGATACAACTGGACGAGTCCAGCAGGAAGCTCTGCACATTCAACACACCATTTGGCAGATACTGTTATAACCGTATGCCATTCGGCATTGTCTCAGCCTCTGAAATCCTCCACAGGATCATGGAGCAGATGATGGATGGCATTGAGGGTGTGCGTGTCTACGTAGATGATGTAATCATGTGGTCCACAACCCCCGAGGAACACATATCTCATCTCAAACAAGTCTTTCGACGTTTCCATGCAAATGGCCTCAAGCTGAACAAGGCCAAGTGCTCCTTTGGCATGTCAACCATCAAGTTCTTGGGTGACCAGATATCCCAGCAGGGTGTGCAACCAGATTTGGAAAAGGTCAAGGCCATTTACGCCATGAAGACCCCGGAAGACAAGAAGGCGGTACTATGCTTTCTCGGAATGGTGAACCTCTTGGGAAAATTCATTCCCAACATGGCCTCACACACCACGGCTCTCAGGCATCTGGTGAAGAAGTCCACTGCATTCCAGTGGCTACCCACACATCAAGCAGAGTGGCTCGAGCTCAAAGAAAAGCTCACCACTGCTCCAGTACTGGTGTTTTTTGACCTGGACAGGGAAACAAAAATCTCCTCGGACGCAAATCAGGACGGCTTTGGTGCGGTGTTACTCCAGAGGGATGACTCCTCGTGCTGGGCTCCAGTTGCTTATGCGTCAAGGGCCATGACTCCTACTGAACAGAGATACGCTCAAATAGTAAAAGAGTGCCTGGGCCTCCTAACCAGCATTGTAAAATTCCATGACTATGTCTACGGTCTACCAACATTCACAGTGGAGACTGACCACAGACCCTTGGTCCATATCAATCATAAAGACTTGAAAGACATGATGCCCAGGCATCAGCGCATTCTCCTTCGACTCCGAAGGTACAATTTTGAGTTAGTATGCACACAAGGCAAGGAGCTGATAATTGCAGATGCCCTGTCCCGCTCCATCACCTCGCCCTGTGAACAGGTTGACTTCATCCAGATTGAGGCACAGGTGCAGCTGTGTGCCAGCAACCTCCAGGCCTCAGATGAAAGAGTGATTAGCATTCGTGAAGAGACTGCCAAAGACCCTCTTCTGCAGCGTGTAATGCACCACCTTGCAAATGGCTGGCAAAACGGGCAATGTCCTCAGTTCTTCAATGTGAATGTCATCGAGGGGATCCTCCTCAAGCTCGATCGTATCGTTATTCCTTACAGTCTGCAGAGCTTAATGCTCAAACAAATCCACGAGGGATGCCTAGGTGTTGAAAAGTGTAGGCGCAGGGCCCGGCAGGCTGTCTATTGGCCTGGAATCAGCCAGGACATGTCCAACATGGTCCTCAATTGTGTGACCTGCCAGCATTTCCAGCCTGCTCAAACGGAAACACTCCAGCAACACGAGATCATGACCTCTCCGTGGTGCAAGGTGGGAATCAACCTTTTTCACGCCAATGGGCGTGACTATGTGCTCATCATAGATTACTTCTCAAATTATCTGGAAGTTGTGAAACTGTCAGACCTCACATCAAGGACAGTCATCAAGGCCTGCAAGGAGACATTTGCCAGGCATGGTATTTCACTCACTGTCATGAGTGACAATGGTCCCTGCTTCCACAGCCAAGAGTGGTCCAATTTCGCCAAGCCGTACCAATTCAACCACATTACCTCAAGCCCACACTACCCGCAGTCCAACGGGAAGGTTGAGAGAAGGGGTCCACACAGTGAAGCAACTGCTCTGCAAGGCTGCGGACTCTGCTTCTGACTTCAACCTTGCGCTGTTGGTGTACAGGGCAACCCTTCTGTCCACCGGTATGTCTCCGGCTCAACTCCTCATGAATAGAGACCTGCGGACGACTGTTCCAGCCAAACACTTACCAGACCTGGATCACCTCCCAGTGCTGCAAAAGGTGCAGCAACTCAGGAACCGGCAAAAGCTGAAGTACGATACTCATGCTACCAATTTGCCTGTGCTATCTCCGGAAGATGCTATTCGGATCAAGCTACCTGATGGAGGCTGGTCAGCTCCAGCTGTTGTTGTTCGACAAGCTGCTCCCAGATCGTTTGTAGTTCATATGGCTGATGGCTCCATTGCCAGGTGCAACAGAAGGGCACTGCGCAAAGTTGCCTGCCCACCACCAGATCCTACTTTTCCATATGTTGTTATGCAAGGCCACCAATTTGGCAGCAATCCCACCTGTCAAGGCGCCGTCGTCCCCACTTCCACCTCTCAGGCGGTCGACAAGGATCAGACGGAAGCCCCAAAGATTGGACTTATAGACATTTATCTTGTAACTTTTGTTCTGTATCTGTACGCTAGACACCTCTTATGTATATATTCATCCACTCGCTTTCATCCACTCGCCATTTAATGTAAATAGTTCTACATGTAAATACAGTCGCATATGCTCCAAACAACCAACATTTTTTTAAAAAAGGGAAGATGTCATGATATGCACTCATGCACATAATGAGGTACAGACAGGCAGTGCCAGATACCCAATCAACACACACTACAGCCAAACAACACACATTACAGAACACAACCAATCACCAGGCCGAACACTAGAAGGTCGTCTCCCATTATAAAACACACGAGGCATCAACACTCTGCCTCTTTCCACTGGTGGCAACTGTAGTGACAGCCAGGGTGTATATATCAGTTAGTACCTTCTACACGTGGCTCAGAGCTAGTCTGGTCTAGTTAGTTATAGTAAGCACGCTTAGATTAGTAGAGTGTCAAACCCACAGCGAACTGTATGCACTGTTTAACAAGTTCACTAAAGCGTATTGAACTAACATCAAAGTTTGGAGTCTACTTTCAAGTACAACTGCATCCAGTTGCAGTCCGTGTTACTCCAGGGTGATTAACACAACAGACTACCGGTTACCTCTTCAAAGAATTCCAAAAGATTTGTCAAGCATGATTTTCCTTTCATAAATCCATGCTGACTCTGACTGATCCTGCCACTGCTTTCTAAATATTCCGCTATAAAGTCCCTGATAATGGATTCAAGCATTTTCCCCACTACCGATGTTACGCTTACTGGTCTATAATTCCCTGCTTTCTACCTCCCTTTTTGAATATAAGAGTGACGTGAGCTGCCCTCCAATCTGCAGGGACAGTTCCAGAGCCTATAGAATCCCGGAAGATGACCAACAATGCATCCACTATTTCCAGAGCCACCTCCTTAAGCATTCTGGGATGCAGATTCTCAGGCCCGGAGGTTTTATTCGCCTTCAATCCCATAAGTTTTCCCAGCACCATTTCTCTACTAATGTTGATCTCCCTCAGTTCTTTCCTCTCTCTAAATCTTTCATTCTCCAACATTTCTGGGGTCTGATTTGTGAAGACAGAACCAAAGTATGTATTCAATTGCTGAGCCATTTCTTTGTCCCTTGTTGTGCATTCCCCTGTTTCTGTCTGTGGGGGGGCCTACATTTCTCTTTACCAATCTCTTGGTTGCCAAGATAGGCTAGAGGTGTGGGCTTCGGTCGAGTGCTCTTTCAGGGGCCGGTATCGACTCAATAGGCCGAATGGCCTCCTTCTGCACTGTAAATTCTATGATTCTATGATAATGAATGGCTGAGCAGGCTCAAAGGGCCTAATGGTCTCCTCATACTTCTATTTTCTATGTATCTCCTGCTATTTCTGCTCTGACTAGCACCTGGCACTTGTAGTAATCCTGAGATCACTACTTTTGGGGTCCTTCTTTTCAACTTACTTCCGTTAGTTGCCTATATTCCCTATATTCTGCTTTTAGGACCTCATCTTTTTTTTTACCTTTGCCGTTTGTACCAATTTGTACCAAGGCCACTGGCTATTCCTCCTCCCCCTCCAGAATGTCCTGTAGCTGCTCTGAAAGTCTTTGAGCCTAGCACCAGAAGGGGAAACGTACCATCCTGGAGTCTCGTTTGCGGCCACAGAAATGCCTTCTTTTCCCTTTACAATTGAATCCCCTATAACTATCACATTTCCACACTACCTATCCCCTCTGCAGCAAAACCAACCGTGGTGTAAAAAATTTGGCTGTTGCTGCTTTTCTCTGAGAGACCATTCCCCTCAACAGTATCCAAAGCTGTATATCTGTTTTGCAGGGGAATGTCCACAGAAGATTCCTGCAAAGCCTAGTCCTCATGCTCGGCCTGGTGGTCAGCCATTCTCTTCCTGCCTGTTGAGTCAGAGCCTGCTATCACCTCTCTCTATGTGCTACCGATGATACTCTATGCCTTGCGGATGCTCCACAGTGTCCCCAGCCACCCTCCAGCTCCAAACGCAGGCTTCCAGAAGCTGCAGTTGCCGAAACTTCCTGCTCAAATTCTGGCGCCGAGCATTGGAAATGTTCCCGACTGCCCACATGGAGCACAAGGAACACACAAGGACTTTGAGCTCTCCTGGCATGACTTATCCCTTTAAATTAAATGTTTGGAACATGCTTAATATCAGATAATATAAATTACTCTAGGGGCCTTCTTTCCTGATCCTCATTGCTACAGAATAAAGCTCTTACAAACTACAAACCACAAAACCACAAAAAGACTTTACAAGTTACAAGCAATGTACCTTACCCATTGCTTACCAATCATTTTTCTCCCTTGTAGCCTCTACTGCTGCAGCAGGGTAAGATAACTCTCTGAATATTTAAAATTTGAAAAGCAAAGAAAAAAGGAAAAAGCATCACTTTCCCCCCTGCACTGAATATCTACTGTGCTCCAAATCTTTGATACCCACTCTCACTCTGGTTGTGTCTCAGTCAGGATGTGCTCTCTCCCACTGCCCATGTACAAAGATTAAGGGCGGGATTGTCTCAGCCCACGCCGGGCCGGAGAATCGCCGGGCCGGGCGTGAGTCGAGCGATGCCACCCCGTCGCCAGTCCGCCGAATTCTCCGGTTGGCCCCGATCGTGGGCCAGGCCACAGCGGAGACCCCCCCGCAGGGTTGGAACCCCCCCCGCCCCCCCCTCCCACCAGGCCGCCCCTGGAAGGATGCACGCCGAGGTCCCGCCAGGTAAGACCACAAAGAACAAAGAACAAAGAAATGTACAGCACAGGAACAGGCCCTTCGGCCCTCCAAGCCCGTGCCGACCATGCTGCCCGACTAAACTACAATCTTCTATACTTCCTGGGTCCGTATCCTTCTATTCCCATCCTATTCATATATTTGTCAAGATGCCCCTTAAATGTCCCTATCATCCCTGCTTCCACTAACTCCTCCGGTAGCGAGTTCCAGGCACCCACTACCCTCTGCGTAAAAAACTTGCCTCGTACATCTACTCTAAACCTTGCCCCTCTCACCTTAAACCTATGCCCCCTAGTAATTGACCCCTCTACCCTGGGGAAAAGCCTCTGACTATCCACTCTGTCTATGCCCCTCATAATTTTGTATACCTCTATCAGGTCCCCCTCAACCTCCTTCGTTCCAGTGAGAACAAACCGAGTTTATTCAACCGCTCCTCATAGCTAATGCCCTCCATACCAGGCAACATTCTGGTAAATCTCTTCTGCACCCTCTCTAAAGCCTCCACATCCTTCTGGTAGTGTGGCGACCAGAATTGAACACTATACTCCAAGTGTGGCCGAACTAAGGTTCTATACAGCTGCAACATGACTTGCCAATTCTTATACTCAATGCCCCGGCCAATGAAGGCAAGCATGCCGTATGCCTTCTTGACTACCTTCTCCACCTGTGTTGCCCCTTTCAATGACCTGTGGACCTGTACTCCTAGATCTCTTTGACTTTCAATACTCTTGAGGGTTCTACCATTCACTGTATATTCCCTACCTGCATTAGACCTTCCAAAATGCATTGCCTCACATTTGTCCGGATTAAACTCCATCTGCCATCTCTCCGCCCAAGTCTCCAGACAATCTAAATCCTGCTGTATCCTCCGACAGTCCTCATCGCTATCCGCAATTCCACCAACCTTTGTGTCGTCTGCAAACTTACTAATCAGACCAGTTACATTTTCCTCCAAATCATTTATATATACTACAAAGAGCAAAGGTCCCAGCACTGATCCCTGTGGAACACCACTGGTCACAGCCCTCCAATTAAAAAAGCATCCCTCCATTGCTACTCTCTGCCTTCTATGGCCTAGCCAGTTCTGTATCCACCTTGCCAGCTCACCCCTGATCCCGTGTGACTTCACCTTTTGTACTAGTCTACCATGAGGGACCTTGTCAAAGGCCTTACTGAAGTCCATATAGACAACATCTACTGCCCTACCTGCATCAATCATCTTAGTGACCTCCTCGAAAAACTCTATCAAGTTAGTGAGACACGACCTCCCCTTCACAAAACCGTGCTGCCTCTCACTAATACGTCCATTTGCTTCCAAATGGGAGTAGATTCTGTCTCGAAGAATTCTCTCCAGTAATTTCCCTACCACTGAAGTAAGGCTCACCGGCCTGTAGTTCCCGGGATTATCCTTGCTACCCTTCATAAACAGAGGAACAACATTGGCTATTCTCCAGTCCTCCGGTACATCCCCTGAAGACAGCGAGGATCCAAAGATTTCTGTCAAGGCCTCAGCAATTTCCTCTCCAGCCTCCTTCAGTATTCTGGGGTAGATCCCATCAGGCCCTGGGGACTTATCTACCTTAATATTTTTTAAGACACCCAACACCTCGTCTTTTTGGATCACAATGTGACCCAGGCTATCTACACCCCCTTCTCCAGACTCAACATCTACCAATTCCTTCTCTTTGGTGAATACTGATGCAAAGTATTCATTTAGTGCCTCGCCCATTTCCTCTGGCTCCACACATAGATTCCCTTGCCTATCCTTCAGTGGGCCAACCCTTTCCCTGGCTCCCCTCTTGCTTTTTATGTACGTGTAAAAAGCCTTGGGATTTTCCTTAACCCTATTTGCCAATGACTTTTCGTGACCCCTTCTAGCCCTCCTGACTCCTTGCTTAAGTTCCTTCCTACTTTCCTTATATTCCACGCTGGCTTCGTCTGTTCGCAGCCTTTTAGCCCTGACAAATGCCTCCTTTTTCTTTTTGACGAGGCCAACAATATCACTCGTCACCCAAGGTTCCCGAAAATTGCCGTATTTATCTTTCTTCCTCACAGGAACATGCCGGTCCTGTATTCCTTTCAACTGCCACTTGAAAGCCTCCCACATGTCAGATGTTGATTTGCCCTCAAACATCCGCCCCCAATCTATGTTCTTCAGTTCCCGCCTAATATTGTTATAATTAGCCTTCCCCCAATTTAGCACATTCATCCGAGGACCACTCTTATCCTTGTCCACCAGTACTTTAAAACTTACTGAATTGTGGTCACTGTTACCGAAATGCTCCCCTACTGAAACATCTCCCACCTGGCCGGGCTCATTCCCCAATACCAGGTCCAGTACCGCCCCTTCCCTTGTTGGACTGTCTACATATTGTTTTAAGAAGCCCTCCTGGATGCTCCTTACAAACTCCGCCCCGTCTAAGCCCCTGGCACTAAGTGAGTGCCAGTCAATATTGGGGAAGTTGAAGTCTCCCATCACCACAACCCTGTTGTTTTTACTCTTTTCTAAAATCTGTCTACCTATCTGCTCCTCTATCTCCCGCTGGCTGTTGGGAGGCCTGTAGTATACCCCCAACACTGAGACTGCACCCTTCTTATTCCTGATCTCTACCCATATAGCCTCACTGCCCTCTGA